>NC_135777.1:13414492-13665798 GCF_028453695.1 Augochlora pura | reverse complement strand
GAGAGAGAGAGAGAGAGAGAGAGAGGTGGTAGGAGGAAGGAAGGAAAAGGGAATTGAGAGATCGTTGCTCGTAATGGCGGCACGGGGGTGGCAGCGGGGACGGGGTAAGTACCTTTTCAGGTAGAAGGTAAAGCTGGCCGAGAAGTTAAAGGTAATGAAAGCCAAGAGGAGAGGATGGAACACAATTTGCGCGGCCTCCGGATTAAGTCCAAGTTTTTCCCTTTACAGCCCACTTTTATGCGCTTTTTATACGCCACGGATCCCGGCGCTTCCTTCGACGCACGCGTGTTTACATAAATGTATGGACACGGCCGATCCGACCGGCATGAATACGGAATCGCCGATTCTACTCGCGTTTCCACTACTGCTCTGCTCCTCCGAGGCTTCGAGTTCGACGCCGGAAATTTGTTCTCCGGCTTTAATAGATAGCAGAAGAGAATCTTCGCTCCCAGCCAAGAATCCCTCCGCATTCAATCAACTAGATTCGCTGCTAGGTCGGGTTTTTCTTTCGGCGTCATTTATTCATTCTGTAACGATAGACCGAAGCCACCCGTTTTCAGGTGGCCACCGAAAGGTGAAAAGTTGCGCAAACTTGTTGAAGAACTGGGTCAAAAAAGGACTGGGACAGCGCCGTCCAAGGGTTCGGCATTAAAGGGCTGGCCAGAAAGTCTTCCCATCTGTCTTGGCGTTTAAAAGTAAGTTTCACTTCATTAAACCTATCTTTATGAAACATCTCCGAGCAGGATTTATGAAGATTGCGCGCTTCCATTACGCTTCCCAGCGTCTTCTCAAAATTAATACAAGGAGAAACGAGCGTCCCTCTATTCCCCGCGATCGCCTCGGACAATGTTGATCTCGCATAAAGATCCGTGCCGGAATCTCTTCAAGAATCAGGCCACAGTCCGACTATCGCAATCCGAAAATGATGGGATCCGCGTCGCTCAAAGAGGCAACACCTCGAACGCGTTGCTCCGTGCAGTGTCTGCTCGCAGACGGTTGTCCAACTATCACCCTGTTTCCTCATCTCCTCGACTTCTTTCAAAGCACCAGCTTTAAACGAAGACCGTCGCGATTTCTATAAAGTTTGTGCTTCGCTTAACGCGTCCCGAAGTATACAGAGAAGAGAGCGCGAAGCGTCTCTGGGAAGTTGTGCGCGAGGAAACGGGCTGTCGAGAGAAAAGGAAGGGAAAAGGCCGAGCAAAAATGTTTGTGCGGGGCCGTGCCGGGCCGGGCCGGGGCCGGGGCCGCGGGGGTTGGGGGATCGCTGGCTAGGCTCGTCTGTTCATCCCCTTTAAGCGATCTCGCATGCACGCGTCCGCGAGATACGGCTGGCGCGAACGAACGAGAGAGCCAGGAACGCGTTCACGGAGGCTGAAACGGCGGATACGCGAGCGAGGAAAAAAGAGAGCGGGGGCTTCGGAGGGTGAGAGACAAAGAGAGAGAGAGAGAGAGAGAGAGAAGCAAAGCCACGCGATGGATCCGGCAGGGAAGAGTTTCTAATTTGGTGCCGCAGCAAAAATCGACACTCCGTCTAGACTACGCCGGCTCCCCGCTTAGTACGCGCCAGCGTATATATGCCAGCGGGATGGAGAGCCTAGCGAGGAGAGACTGCAAGAGAGAAAGAGACAGGCGGACGAGGAGCAGCAGGGTAGAGGAGCTGGAAGCACGGGCCGATGGAGAGAGATAAACCGAGATTTCTATTTATGTATTCCACCTCGTTCATGCCGCGGCCCGTCTTTCGCGCTCTCCTTTCATCTCGTTAGGTTTTTGCGGCCGGTTACCCTGCTGCCCCTTCGGCCTGGACCGCACCACCATCCCTACCGTTGGCCCTTTGACGCGGGCCAAAGGGAATCGATCCGTGCAGGATTTTCTAACGACCGGCAGCGGGCCAGGCAGATCGCCAGCCGTCTGTAAGCCGTTTCTGGCGAGCTCAAGGCCGCCCGCGGCGAACCATCGCGAACTTTTCGCCTGGAGAAAGCCCAACCGAGCCGCGGACCCCCTCGCGGGCCCCGGACCTCGTCCCCGAACCCCGATAGCAACGGCTATCCGCGAGCCGACCCGGGCTCACCCCGTTTCCGCGTCGGAACGCCTTTTCGGCGCTGCGGTTTAGATTTGCGCTGGAAATCCGCCGTCAAAGACGCTCGCCGCTCTCGTCCCGCTAATGGCGCCGATCACAGCGAAGCTTTTAACCTGGTTGCAAAGTTGTTTTTCGGCACCATATTCGAAACATTTCTGGGAAGTGTCGTCGAGGACGTTAATATTAGTCGACCCCGGAAATTAAAGGGGGCGAACGGGGCTTGTTCCCGGTGCCCCGGGCGGATCCGAGAAGCAACGGAAGGCTTCCGATTATGGGTACTACGATATTCTGCGGAGCGATGCCACTGTCGGCAAGATTAGGCGGTAACTCTGCAGCTTAGTTGGCTTTCCCGTTAAAGGCGGACTTTACGATGATCCTAAGTGAATGCAACCCGCCGACTTTCTCGCGGGATAAGTACCGAAGAACTCTCGCCTAAGTTCCTGTTAATATTTCAATAACACGGTAGATCAGGATCCACGATCGCCTACCGGTTCGCGCGCTTCAAACTTTGCAATTTAGAGGCTTTCACGTCCTTTGGCCGATCCTCTATGCGCTCGGACTAGCCGGCGTTTCACCAGCCGACGAGGCTCGCTCTATCTCCTCGTCCAGATTACTTAGTTCCCTGTTAATCCTATGAAAATTTGTGTCTCTCAATAGTTATCTATATACTCGGGGACATACTTCTTCTTATCGGGTCGATCTTCTTATCGTTAGCAGTAATCCTGTTCGCCTGAGAAGACCCCAGTTCATTCGACCGTATGGTTTCAATTAACATCTTTGTGATGGTTTCAGAATGTTCAGCAGAGTAACATTTGTGAAAGTCAAACTTTTTAATTCCTTGTTTATTGATAGGTTAATCCCGTAGAATAGTAAATATACAAATACTACAGCGCAAAATAATTGATACAATTTAATATCGCCGTAACAATGTATTGGGTCATAAATAACTTCCGATGCAGCTAGATAGAATCTATTGTTCTTATTTATCCGCTGCGAGTCACCGGCACAACAAACGAGCTTTTACTTTCGCTAAATAGATGCGGCTGCAAAATAAATAAATTAAAGAAAACAAAATAAATAAAAAGAAGAAGTTATTTATGACTCGACCTAATAATAGGTTATTGCAAGAGGGTGCAGGAAGTAGTATTCCTAAAAAACATGACCAAGTAAATTAGAGCAATATACCGGGTGATGTACATCTGAACTAAAATATCTGTACCGATAAAATTGTCTCGATTTCTTGCAACGTCACCGTTGAATTCGCATCGCGAGCAGTTTTTTTTCCGCGGACAGAGATACGGGATCTGTCGACAAGAATTTTAGTCCGGGACTACTAGACGTCCCAATTGGAGCACGAGTGTGGCAACGCAATCTAGCAGAGTATCTCGGCAACTGTTTTACAAAGTGCTGTTCGGCTATTCAAGAGAAACGCAGAGGCGGATCGCCTGGAACACGATCGGACGTCGCTCGGAGCGACAAATTGTCTCGGCGGCGGCTGGAAATCCGCTTCTGTCGTCGCACGGTGGTTTCTCGCAGCACCACGCAGACGACACCGCGTCCTGCCGCGTTACAGAAACACGGTGATCCGATCAACGGACGAACGCGGAGAATGGATCCGTAATGGCGGCCGACGGCGAGCGAGAACTATCGGTCTTGTAATGGAAACGGCATGTCGTGGCGGGGGTTGAAAAAGAGATACGCGGTCCGAAAGGGTGCCGGAAGGGGGATAGCCGGAGCTTTCTTCGGGCCTCGGGGCAGAGGAGCACGGGGAAAGAGCGTTTCTGTTTTTCTTCCATCCTGTAGAAGTAGTTAATGGTTTTCTTTTGGCCGGCTGTCTCGCCGCGTTAATGCTTCCGCCGCTTCAATGGAGCCTCTCCTTCTGTCTTTCCTCCCGGGGTATTTCTTGCCGTTATCGCCCACGACGTCCGTGGCAATTCTTCCGGGAGCGATTATTGTATCGACGAGCTCGTCCGAGCTTCTTTCCGCAGCTCGCCGATGACCGCGCTTTTGACTTTGAAACGGTCTCGGAGGTGCGAGGATTGCCACGTAGCTTGCCGACGACGAGGAAAGCTCGGCCAATTACGCGAATCTCGGAGAAGACGGGATAGCGTAACGAAGCCACGACGGCGAGGAGTACAGACGAGACGGGAAAAATCGAGAACGGCCGGGTCTCACCGCTACAGATAGATTGTAAATCAAGCGAAAATCCCGCTGAATCCGCCGATGTCTGATGAATCCGATGAATCGGAGACGATCGGGAGGGAACGTCTGACTTATCGCCGACAAGGATCCCCTTCGGCAGCGCGAGCAATTTCGGTCGGTTCTCTTTGGACCGCGCGCCGGTATCGAATTACGTTCGTGTCGTCTGGAAGTCACCGGCGGCTCGTCGCTGATTTAACGAATCAGTTACGTTGGCGAGATACGAATAACGATGGCCAGACAACGCGACGCTTCTCGGTAGTCCCCGAGACGAGACCACGAGAGCGTGCTCTCTAATTTTAGCCGGGACAGCTCAGTGCCGTAGCGCGCCGCGCCGCGCCGTTCAGTCGAGCGAGTTTTCGCGCTTCGGTCATCCCCGCGTTTTCTTCCTGATACTGCTCGCTTCGCACCGCTCCGAGCCGCTTCGCCGCTCTTCGCGTCGCTCGGACATCTCTTTTGTCTCGCGAATCGTCGCACGAACGTTCGGAGAATTTCTGCCGGGCTCCACGTAGCCCGCGGACGCGAAACTTCCGGCGAGCACGGGCCGGGACCCGATCTGCCGTTTCAACTCGTATCGTCGGTGGTAATCTTAATCCAGATGGGAGTATTAACGTGAAACGAGCAGTCGTGTTAACTCTAGCCCGTAATCCCGACGAGTTTCGCTGATCAGCGAACATCCACGAGGTCCGCAGGACCGACCTCTCGCTCCCCGGACGGAACGAGAACTCCGACGTTTCGCCGCCCGCCGTGCCCCCGAGACTCGCTCCTGAGAAATCGTCTGGATCCTGTCCGGCGGGACTTAAACTCTTGTCGCGGCAGCTCGTTAAGCCCTCGCTGATTCTCCCGGTCTTACCGGTGCTCCTCGAGCTTCGACGAGTTCTGATCTTCGACCACGGATCGTGTATTTCAATCGCCTCGAATACGTTCACTTTTCGTTCCCTGTCAACACTACCACGCTGTCTCTCAATCGGAAGAAAGGGAAATGACAGAAAACGATTTTATGTCATTAAATAGTAAATCTAACTGGATTATGAATGGATTACATTTTTAGTATCAAAAGTGTAGGCATTATGAAGAAGTTGCAAGAAATCATTGAACCAGTTTTTTAATGCAAATCTACAGTCCAATTACATTGGCGATAAATCTACACGAGTTTGACTTCTTGTTCCGATTTTAAAGTGTTACGAGCATTTGCCTCAGAAAACTAGATTACGTATTAAATATTTAAATTATAATAAAACTGAACAATACTTCCTAATCCTTTATTTATTTTCCGCGGAAGTAATATATAAGGAATTAATAAATTTGATTATGTTAAATGCCGATGGATAGATAGTAATGATATCAATAACAGCGTTTTGTTACATTATTGTACATGATCAAATTATAAGCTTGCATGTTCCAGAATAAATTACACGTCCTGATATCGTCAATACGTCGATATTCAAGTCCAAAAAGTGAACATATTCGAATCCACGTAGGTACGGCCGAGTAGAACCGGTCAGTTATTGTCAGACAAGCTTCCTACTAATCCTCTTCCAGTAAGATAAATATAGCGAGTATTTTCGTAGTCGGTTATCCTGCGGGAATAACTTCAAACAATTTTATTGGACGCGAGCCTCGAAGCAGGAAGGATAAATAATGATCGGACAAGTCGCGTCAAGTTAATCCTGAAAGTCTATTTTCTCGGCGAAGTAGCGTCCTACGAAAAAGATTATGCTGCATATTTTCGGTGCTTTTTTTTCGCGTAGATTCTGCGCGTAGCGTCGTCTGAGGGATATTCTGTATATTTCATCCGGTTTTAGTGCCGTCTCCGTACGTATACACGGTCGCAATTTCACGGCGAGACTCTTTCGTTCTCAACGGTATGTTTCCTTAACAGAGTGAGTTTTTTCGGTTCGAGGAGCCTTGTAAGAACAGTTTCGATTTATGGCATCCGTCGTTTTGCCGCACTGCTGCTCTCGGTTCTGTGTCGCGAACTCGTCGAAATATCAGCAGCGAGGGAAGAAGGGGCGAGAGGGAAGGAGGGGCGAGGGGGAGGCGAGGGCGAGAGACGGAGAGCAGCAGCTTCCTCCGAAGTGTACAGGTAGTCAGAAGCTCTCTCAGCTCGCACGCTCGCTCGGTTATAAATACCGTGACCCATCAATGGCCCTGCTGCCACCATTCAGAGCTGCGACAGCCGCGAGGAAGGAAAAGAGGAGAGCCTGAACAGCGTAGTGCCATCGTAGGGGACGGGAGAGTGAGTAAGAGAGAGCGAGAGTGAGAGAGGGGGGGAGAGAGAGAGAGTCTTAACGTGGGAGACGGAAAAAGTGGCACTTGATCACTGGGACTGCGACCTATTCTTTTGTTATCCTTTTCTATCGTGTCCGTGGGGTCGATCATATTGAAAAATCGTACCATTCGACGTCCCCTGCGACAGCCTTGACACCGAAAATAATACCGTCGCGATGAATTCCCGACGCGAAACGGATAGACCGTGTCGTTTATGCGAAACAGTTTAGTCTACGCGTCCGACTGGCCGATTTATCTGCGGGGAAGCGAGCTAACGATGAAATAAAGCGTCGCGCTCCGACGTTTTATTTCGAACCGCTCGCCTTTGTCACTCAACATTTGTTTGGCTTTTTAATAACGGCGCGCGGCGGCTCTCTGTTACATTAGCCTCGCGCTGCTTTAATCCCCGATTCCGTTTCTTCGACGCAATCGCGCGTCTTCAACGGCAATAACGCGCCCCGACCCGTCTTTGATCGTCGAAATAAACGTTGCTCGGCTCGACGTTTTATCCCCCTCTTTCGTCTTCCCCTCCCTCCCTCCCTGCCGTTCATGCACCTTTCAGCTTCTGCCTCGCGAGTCCTCGCCGACTCTCGGAGCGACGGTCAAAGGGCCGCGACGATATTGCGCGTCCGTTTGTCCCTTTCGTCTCGCTCGACCGGTAAATAAACTGTCATATTATTCCGCCTGTTACGATATTAATCGCGTCCCGTTTCCGCGCGCGAGCCCGGAAACGGCAACGAAACCTCGATCCGATGTTGACGGACTTACCGTTTTTATCGGAACCCGTGTCTCCGGGGAACTCCCGAATATTTCATAATCGCGACGAATAGCGGGATCGTTGCAACGCGACGTAACATTTTACTCGCTGAACTATTGACCTGTCGTTGCACATCTGCTGCACCAGCGGTGCACTCCGTCGATCAAGTACTTGAAATTGGTTGTTGATTTTCGGTGAATCGCTCTCATCGTGCATTGAAAACTTTGGCAAATTGCAAGATTCGATAATGTTTTAAACGAATGTAAATACTCGATGATGTACAGGGTGTTCCAAGCTTAAACCGATTAATTTTTGATACAAACTACACCGTAGAACAAAAGATCTAATCGATTAAGATGACAAAAACTGCACCTTTTTTTCAATGACTTTTATAGCGGTATAGAGAATTTTAGCGGTATAGTCAATATTTTTCGTTAATAATGCGTTAACGATGACTCGGAAAAAATTTTTGTAAAGGAAAGAGTTACGTCAAATGACCTTAGAAATCCCTCATTTCCAGATTCTTTAATATTTTTGCGACTCTCTGTTATCATATAATAAATAAATATCTTAACTGAACGGAGCAACATTCGTCACATTTTTTGTACTAGCTCTCTCCACCTTTAGCATTAGCCTTTCCCACTTTTGTATAAGCTTCGCCGTTTTAATTGAGCACGCTTTCTTTTACTTTGTTCCGTTTCCCATTTAGGTTGGTCCGCCCTCTTTTGTATTGGCTCCGTTTTCTTTGAGTTTGGCCTCACCCCTTTGAAGGTTGGCTCCTCCTCCTTCTAAACTGGCCCTTCACGGATAAGTTACAGGATTGAAATGTTGCACAGATGAGTTCTACTTGGTTCATACTTTAACGATATAGTTTAACGACTACTCATTTATGATTTAAATGCATAAAATCTATTATTAGAAACTCAAGTTTCCTATAATTAGCCTAAGAAATTTTTATTATACATAAAAATCCCTATTCTAGTCATCAGTATACCTCACAGCTCAATCGATTGTTAATCTCGTCCCCAAGGACGATGGTTAACCCGAGTTCGGTGCTTTATTCTTTATCAATTCTCTGCATAAGTCAGATACGCCGCGTTGAAACTGCGGGATCCGCGCGCGTTCCCATTGTCGCGCGTTGCTCGATAGCTCGGTCTGGAGTAGAGCATCGCGAAAAAGATTTCGAGCGCGGTGGAAGCTATGCGATAACCTCGCAGCTAAAATCGACGCGAAGGCATTATAGCGTCGGGCGAATTCGAGCGAATTCCCAGCGCAATCGTCGATCGAATCCCGTCGAATCGGCGCGCGACGAGAATCCGTCGGGCTCGGATGGTCGGTCCGTGTCTTGGAAAAAAGGTGAAACGGGACGATGGGTCGACTTATCGGGACAAAGGTCTCGGCTTCAAGTCCGAGGGGTGTCGTTTGGAGTTGCCGCGCGCAGAAAAGACGCCGAAGAGAATCTGGTATAGTTCTTAGCGAGGATGAAGTGGCCAACGGTGAAGTCCTCTGGAGAGCTTTCAGCCGCTCGAAGCCCGCCCGCCCGCCTCCTGACGCGCACCTAATCTCACCTAACCATCCAGTCGGTTCCAGAGGCTCTCCGCGGAAGTCTCGTCGTTGACGGCGCGCCGTCTCCCGCCGCTATATATCGTGGTTACGCCCTGATTCGTCAAGAGCCTGGCCCGTCTCTTTGCCCCATTCTTCTTCTGCTCTTTCTTCGTCCCCCTCCCTCCCTCCCTCCTCCCGTTCTCTGCCCCACGACCTCGCAACACCGCTCAACTTCCGGCTCCTATGACTTCCAGCTTCGCTGACTCGCCTTCCGCGAGGCTTCGACTTTCTTCGTCGCGGTCAGCGTGCGAGGACCTCGTCGCGCTTGCACAGGTTTCAAAATGGGAATTCTTCATTGACGATTCTTGGCCATTGTCTGTTGGGAAAGCCTTCCTCCAATTGTTCTATCCTGATTTTTAGCAGACCAACAAGCTTGTGAAATGACATGCTAGTTCTCATCATCGCTGTACGATTGATGCCTTGCTTTAATACATGTAACACCAAAGATACCACTACTGGTCAAGAGACTGACTTTATAGTTTTTATATCATAATTATTGAAGTTATAAAGCTGCTTCCATTAAGAATTGTTAAATATATTTCATGTGTTATCATAAAAGTTATGAAGAGCGCTTTTAGACCTCAGTGTGTATAATGTTAACAAGATATTAACAGTTATTCATAGACGAATGTGAAAGACGAGTCTATGCGTTGTTCTTCCATGAATACTCAAAGATGTCCAAAACATTAAGATACAAATTTAGCTTACAGACTTTGTAAGAAAATCCGGAAGCTGAGAATCAGGAAGTAAGACTTCGACGTCCTCTTTCATCGAGAAATATAGTAATTCGTGTACCGATTTCGCCTCTCTCTCTCTCTCTATTTTCTGTAATTCTTTTTGCGAGCATTGTTCTGGATTTTGGAAAATCGATGGGGAAAGCCTGAAAAAACAGTGCCAGCGTGTCGTTTATATTAGCCGAGACATTAATTTGATAGAGATCTCGCGGAACTTTCGGCGCTGGTTCGCACGCGTTAGAGGTGTATGGTTCCAAAGCGGTTTTTGGAGCCGGTTGCAGCTTCAAAGTTGCCGGTGTATCGCCCTCGAGGCTCGGGCGAGACAAAGGGCGCTCTCGCGACCACCCTCGCCGACGCGACGGTCTTCCGCCAATGGATCGCTCTCGCAAGGTTTCCTCCTCGAGCCCGAGTGGCCTCTCGACCTTCTTTCGCTGCTTCGCAACGTCAATAATTTTAGAGTCCCGTCCCGTCTCGTCCCGTCTGGCTAGGTCGGTGAAGATCGATTAACCGACGTTTTCTTGCGCTTCTTTCGCGACCTCCTCCGAGTGCCTATGAAAATGTATGCTCCCGATTTTCGAGCCGAGATCGCGGAGGAGCGACGAAGTTTTTTCGAGAGATCCTCGATCCGACAGGATATTTCTGGCGGATCGATTGTACGAAGTACAAAGGACGCGAACGGACCGATTTAAATCCAAGAAGGCTCTCTTGGCAAGTTCTTCGGCGCAGCGTGTCCGCTCTCGCTCTTTAAACTTTCTCTCTTCGCGGCGAGATCTTCTTGTTGCAGGACGTGGGCACAGTGACTCATCAATCAAGACGGAAACGGTAGACTTTGTTGCGAATATAAATAAATGCAGAGGCAGAGCGAGCAAGGGGCGGGCTAGGGGTTGCAGGGGTGCGGCTTGCTACCGAGGCATCGGTTAGAAATGCGTGAGTAAGAACCTTAGGCCGCAGCTGCATTTACTTCCTACTATATTTATTTCCTATTTACTTTTATTTACAGTCGTCGACTCAACCTTGTCGTCAGAGATCAACCGAAGTCAAGAGAGAACACGAACCTTGTAACAACACAATACGAGGCAAGAAATATTATTGCAGGCATAGTAAATTCTCTCAAATTGTCCCTCGGTTTGGAAAAAAAAAATTGTTGTGTGAAAAATTACTCGGGACGAAGACCTTAGAACAGGAATACCCTCCCGACCCTCGAAGTCCAGGAGGTACAGCGTGAACAGAATTACCCGAACAAGTTGTAAAAGCAGCTGGACGCAATTACCGCAAATTATTAAGCTCGTGGAACGGCGGCGAAACATCGTGGAAGCGTCACGACGAACTAAATACATCGCAATCACGGCCCCGGATTCGTCTGGTGAAATTGTTAAATAACAAGTCGTCGCGTTACATTTGGCCGGCGGTTCCTAATTCTATTACGAGCGTCGCGTCTGGGTTTCGCGGATGTTTGCCGCGGCGAGAAAATAACGCGATTCCGGCGCGGATCTAATTTTTGGCGGCCGCGTGGCCACGTTCGGTGTTAGATACCCGCGGCAAACGGACGCAATATTTACCGGCGCGCGTGTATTCTTCGCTAGCCGCACCGCCAAGCCGAAACGCGTCCGTGTATAAAATACCGGTGGCCGCTCCATTTGTCGCGACGGGGAAGGAAAAAATACAAGCGAGGCGACGCGTAACGCGCGATAAACAACGTTATCGATTCGCGGGAGCGTGCTTGAACGCGAGCAAGTACAAAGCGGAGCAGAGCGGAGCGGAGCAGTCCTGCGAACCCAATTAACCGCGCCGCGGCTGGCCAGCAAAGACAGGGGTCGCGGCAAACAGAGAAAAATCGTGGCACTCGTTTGTGCGGCCGCGTTATTTGTTCCGGCCTCCTAATTAATTATTCATTTGCGGGGAGCGCGAAGTCGCGCGACTCGCTCGTCACGGCCCGTTCTCACGTAATAAAACAAATTACGATGGAGGGCTAAACTGGAAACAGAAGTTTCCTTGGACGCGCGGATTTCGAAGTCTTCTAATTAGAAGAAAAAAACGCGGCGGTTGGAAGGAAAAGAACGAGCTGCTAAAATGGCAGTGATTCATTAGGGTCGAGTTCCGGAAGCAGCGTTTGACTTCGGAGGAGTACGAAAAGTTTACCGGATCCCGTTATCACCTCACACTTTGTATTATTCACGCATGGGCAAAGTTTATTAGCTGGTCCTCGACTTTCGTATAGCATCCTAAAATCAATTTGATCATAGCTTCTTCTATTCCAGAGAAACCAACTCCAGCAAGTGAGTTCGGCAGGTAAAGGTACTTTCCGAACGGTTCTCCAATTTTCTTCGTGGATGGGTTAATCATAGAAGATAATTGCCACGGTGCAGTGGAAGAGTCGAGAAGGTATTCTGAAAAGTCTGAAGTCAGGGATAGGGGGGTGTCCGCAAAGTTTCCCGTCTCACAATCGTAAATATTCTAGGACTGTTGGACGGCGGAGTCGCGACGCTTCGCCAAGCCCAGGGGCAATGTTCGAGCCGTCTCGTTTCTCAGCCTGTCGATTCGCAGCGCCTCGGATGGATGTAGACGCATACCCCAGGACTTATTATGGATAATTGATCGCGGCGCAATACGTGATAGAAGGGAGCGCAAACCGGATTTGTACTACTGCGGATCAACCGTGGAAAATCGCCAGTTGATTTCCGGCTGTCCGCCTCGGCTTTTACCCTCGTCGCGTTCGCAGTCCAGCCTCGTTTTCCACGTGGAGGATTTCGGTAGGGTAAACTGGCCGATATGCCACTGTCATTGGACGACTTCCAAGCGGCGCTGCAATTGCAACAACGAGGCAGGCAGCGGTCGTGGAACCCGCGGCGCGGCGCGGTGCGGCATCGCGGTTGGTCCCGGCTGCTGGGAGAACACCTCGAGGAGGATCTCTCAGGTATCGGCCTCTTTCCTGCGTCTCGAGCCGTTCCTTTTTTCCGGTGGCCGGGCCACGAAGGAGCAGAGCGCGCCGACTTAATCGTGTTTGGCCCGGGTCCAGGACACGACCGAAGTTACCAGAAGCTCCGGGCTCCGGGCCGGTCGCAGTTATCCCTCGAAACTACGTTTGTTTCATCCGGCGCCGGGCACATGCACGCGCGCCGCCCCCGCCGCCTCTCGTCGTTAACTCTCTCGTTTTTTTCCGGCCCTCCTCCTCCGTCCACCGTTCTCCGTCCTCCGTCCTCCACCCCCATAGCCGGGGTCCCGCTTTGGCGGTCGAGCGATATTTTCCTTTTTCTCGCAGCGACCCCGATTCTCTCCGGCCTGCCGCGCACGATTGTTCCGCGCTTTTCCAGCCGCAGTAATCCCCTGGCAGTGACCGGACGGACGCTCGCCAAAAGGGCCGCCCCTTAAAGTGCCTCGCGGCACAAGAATTTTTTTAATGAATAAACGCCGAAACCCGACCCCCCACCCCTCGCCCGCGCAACGTGCAACGTGCAACCCGCGCCGCGCCGACGGAATTTCGACCTCTATGGAGGAAGTTTGCGGGCGCGGGCTCCGGCGAATTCCTTAAATCAATGTTCCCCCGTCCTTGCTCCCCGGCAACCTTGCCGGATGACCGACCGCGCGTTTTATTCGACTTCAAAGCGCGCAAACTCTACGTTGCAGCGCGGCTACGACGCTGTCCAGGATATTGTTCGCCGCGGAACAGCGTCCGCGGAATTTCACGATTGATCGACGACCGAGTTTCCCTCGCCGGCTTGCGCGGGATCTCCTATACTCCACGGACGCGTCCGATGCTTTTATGTCCACTTTTTATCTTTCTATAAAGGATCGCGCTCCGAAGTGTATGCGAAATTTATTTGCTGTTCGTTTCTGAGCCGGATAAACCTTTAACATGTTTAACACGCGTTGCAGCGAGTTCGGACGCATTCGCGAAACAAGTTTAAGTTCTCGATACCCAACGAAATCGTCGGCATGTAGTACGATTAGCTCGGAATGGATATCAAATCTACCGGACACGCGTTGGTTACGTCGCCTTTAGCGAAAAACCGGACCTCGTCGAAGCCACTTCGAATTTATCCGCGCGAGTAATCCGAGCTACCACTTTGCCTGCGCCCGGCCGCCGCGTGAATACTTAACGATCGTGGATACATAATCTCCGGCTTTTCCACGAGCACTCCGAGCTCATTATGAATTTCTCCCTCGCCTCTTCCCTTCACCTTTGATGTGTTAAATTAGTAACCAGTCTCGACGCTCTGATAGGATTCCGCAGATTTCGCCAACCGTTCTCTCCAGTGCCGACCGTCGCGTCGCATCGCGTCGCAGCGCACCGAACCGAGCCGCGTGATAATGCCCTCGCTTCTGCTTTTATTCACCGCGACGACCGGGAAACCACCCTTGTTTCCCGCGGTTCGTTATCTCGAACCACGAAACGGTGTCGCAGATCAGCGATGAACGCCGCGGCGGAGTCGAAGCTAACTTTTCGAATTATGCCTGCGATGCCTGGCGTTTTCCATCGGCTGACATAAATCGGTCATTCAGCCTGTTAAACTGGTCGGTGTCGGTTCCCTTAAGATCATTATGCCAGGAAAATTTCATTTCCGTTTAGAAGCACTGTTCATTGTCTAAAACGTATGATACGTTAAACGCATATTAACAAGTATACTTGTCAAAAGCAACCAACTGGTTAAGAAGTGTATTTATAAAAAAAATCAAACATATGCAGTAACTTGCGCAGTTTTCAAAGAGGTTGCAACAAGTAATTGCTTGAAACTTTTGGAGCATGATTGTTCTCTGAGTCGTCTGATCATAGCTGGACTGTTCTACTCGCGTACTGAAATAAAATTAAATTAAATTGCGAAATGCTTCTCGTACGAGGAATAACAGTCGACCTCAAAGACACTTTTGACTCTCATTCCATTTTATACGAATCTGCTGGTGTGTCTGGCCATGGTTGGTCGTTTCCACTTAGAATTTCCATCGCGCGCGTTAAATCGTCCGTCTATTCGCGTAGAAAAATAACCACAAATTAACAATTATTATTCTACATTTTCAACCCATTGTTCCAACTAGTATCACGTCCTACCATCCTTTTTCCTCCCAACCAAAAACAAAGTATTCCTCCGCGGTTACCGTGCAAGATTCGAGATGGGCAATTACACAAAAAATACAGGAACCTCGTGAAGCGTCTCGCGCAAAATCCACAGCCGTCGCGCGCGCCGTGTCTGGTCTGGTCGCAATCCTCTGAAAGAATCGCGACAGCGTCCCTCGTCGCCGGTGGGATCTTTGAAAGTCTCGCGGTGCCTGTTCGCCGGACAAGTTTTAATCGCGGCACGCGAGAAATTGGTCTGGTCGGGATGAAAAAAAAGGTGTGTTTTGCCGCGGACAGAGGTGGACGCGGGAATGCAAAGAGGATTTCGTTCTCGCGGAGAGAACGTGTTCTCGGAGCGAGGCCGAGAGCACACACAAGAAGCCGAGTATCGCGGAATAATAGGCGGCGCCAGGCCGCCGTTTGTTCGTCGCGCCCATACACCGTCCCCACGGGCGGAGTATTTTTACAGCACTCGTATCCCGGGCTCGTTTAAAAGTTACCTGTCACTTGTGCTCTCGCACGGCGAAGGGAGAAAAGCCTCGCGCGCGTGAAAGACGCCGCGCGGAACGACCGAGCGAAAGCAGAAGGAAGAGAAGAGCCGCGCCGACTCCCTTCCGCTCGACGCATCCGCGCGAAATTGCCACAATACGCACTTTATTTCCTTTGTGTCGGGGAAGGCGACGAGCTCCGTGGCAACTCCTCTGAAGCCTCGGCGCCCATGCTCGCGCGCCAGTTGATGACGAGTTTCCCTTAACGGATAAAACATCGGTTCGCCGCTGAATCGCGCCGGCACTCCGTTAACGAGCTGCGTGAAACGGCCTTTCGTTGAGCCGCCAGAGACGCGTGGCTTTCTCGAATTCTACGAGTTGATTTTTAAGCTGCCCGATTCTCCTCTCCTACCCTCTCTCCTTTTCCCTCTCTCTCTCTCTCTTCCTACTTTACTGTCGGCTTCGCCACGAGCCGGACATTTTCACGCTTTGTTTGGCCCGCGGAGGCCTTCGCTTTGATACCGTTTAGATTGGAACCCTTTGACGCGCGACACTCGGCTTAATCCGCTTCAAAGCGAACCGAGATCTCGGATGGTACAATAGCTGTTCAATTTATTGCACGCGTTACAATTATTTTGGAAAAATCGAAACAGACTATGTCGAGTCTCTGACAAACACATTGCTTTTCAAGATGTTCTATATCCACGCAAAGGTAAGCTGTTCAGATTGACTAATTTATACTTGTTTATATTATTCATGGTTGCAGCAGATAATCAAATCATAAAGATCCTAGCAAGTCGTAAAATGCAGTAAATCATTTTGGTTGTTTTGACATTTGTACTTTATTTAGAAGTTAATAAATCAATCTAGGTATGATGCTACATTAAATATTCAGACGACTAGGTGATGAATAGGTCGCCGATGCCTCTTTGATTTCCAAATATTATTTGAAAGCTTATATTTTATGCGAATATTAAGAGAAACCTATCGACTCTTTCGCTTTAATTCTGATGCTAAAAGTGCCGATAAATAATTTTCGTAACGAAGTAAATTATATTTGTTAGATATAAATTTCTTCAATACCGTGGTCGGAAAGACCTCCGCCTGAACTTTCTAGAGTTAATAATAAAGTTCACCGGATGGAATACGAATGTTTAGGAGAATAAAATAAGCACTGCAAGTGTATCCGAAGATAGCGGTAAATGGCGCGTGAAATCCGAAACGAATTAACTCTTCGCTCAAGGTATCAATTGTATCAGGGTAATGCAAGGTGTTTTACGCTCGGAACGAGGCGATAGCGCGGAACGAGGACGATAATAGCACGGGGGTTCCTGTTATCATTATCATCGTTACCGTTGGTATTAATAACCGTAACCATGAATATTAATAAGGCCCGGTGACGATAATGATTGCGAGAAGCACGGAAACAATGGAGGCCGGGACGAAAGACCGGCCTCCTCCGAGACTCGCGTCTCTAACTCGTGCTTTGAGGAAGGCCGCATACGATCGACGCATGCTTCCTATAAGTGTAGTGCACCTCTAGGAGCATTATGTGAGCGAGGCTCCTTTGACGATAGAACTACCGGATGGATCGAAATTAATCTTGCACGCTCCCCGTATTACAACTTATAGAATAAGCGAAACTTACTCCCGTTTAAATATAACTTCATCGATTATTGAACAACCGTCTATACATTGGACAAGCGTGTCTATAAAATAATATCTTAATTATTAAGATAACTTAAAATAATATCACTATTCTACTGAAAAATGGTTATATAACGTAGTTTCGATCTTGTTGCAATTAATGACGTAATTCACATAGAGCGTTTACCGTCGCGGTTCCGCACGACACCATCTGGTGATGTAGATGTACTCGCTATAGAATAATTGCCGAAATTATAAATTACGATATTTTTATTTATAATTATAGATTACGATATTTTAATTTATAATTATAGATCACGATATTTCAATTTATAATTGTAGATTACGATATTTTAATTTATAATTATAAATCACGATATTTCAAATCACTATTAGTTTTAATGTGGCTAGATACCGAGGTGTTGAAAAGTGATTGAAGCACGGTTCAGCGAGTCGGATCGCACGTTCGGTCGCGCTCCCTCTCTCGATTAAAATCGAGTTACCGCGACACGAGTAAACATTCGGTTGACTGTACCTGAACCCTTCGGGATCGCTTTCGAGAAGATTATACTAAAACGATTTCTTTATCGCGTTTACGATCACGTACGGTCAAACAACTGCCCGTAAAGTTTACAGGGCTCCCGGGTTTTAATAGAGCAACGAAAAATGTTGTATTCCAAGTTTTAGGGGCTGTGAAGGTCGCAGTAAAAAGAGAAGTTCGATTTCAAAATCTAGATTCAATGGCGAATGAAATTTATAGTTTCGGTTTGTAGTGTTTTCGAGGAACACGTATCTTCGATCTCTATATTGTTATGCGAGACGATGTTGGAAGAATATAGCAGCAGTGGTACGCGAATGCGTTGGTTTTATAATACTAAACGAGTCGCGGTTTATCCGCGCGCGGCTCTTTTCTACGTGGTTGAGAGATTTTTCGAAATCCGAGACGCGTTCGCATACGTTTCGTCTGGCCAGTTCGAAAAATATTTTGTTAATATCAGCTTTGTAACGGAGCAGCAGCGACGCGGCGGACGTCGGCCGTGGGTGGATAAAAATCGTACGGATAAAACGGGATTTGGTATGGAGTCGCAGGGATCGAGGGAATAGAGGTTCTCGATTATGCAGGGCCGGGCAGAAAAGCTGGCGTGTCCGTCACCCGTGAGAACGATGAACGTTTCGAAAAGCTGTTCCACGGCGCGGCGTCGCAGTATTTCAATGAAAATCCCGTGGCAGTCCGTGGATCCGAAGAATAAGTGGCGCCCAGCACGCTCCGGTCCGCTCCGGTCCGCTCCACGGCCGAATAACTCTGTCCATCCCTGGCGGAGCGTGGCCGTGTTCGTAGCCGGGTCGGGTCGGGCCGAGTCGGGTCGGGTCCGGCAACCGGGTAAATTATATACGGCTCCGTATTCGCGTGCTTTTCGTTCGCGGAGGCTCCGCGTCCGCGCACCCGTGCACCGGTGCACCGGTGCACCGTGGAGGCTGAGATACTCCGGTGAAAGGCCAGCTCGGGAAGCCGAGCCTTTTGTGCCCGGTGGACCGACATGCATCGGGCTCCGGGGCGCGATTCTCTCGCGTACGCTCGAAATAAAAGTGAATGGAGGCGACGCGACAAGAGGCGCGAGAAGGAAATCCCGTGGAATCTTCCGATGGGAAATTGGAGTGTTCAACAGCAGCCGGAAGCGACCGATCCGGCTTGCAACTGTTGGCCCAGCCGACCGCGATCAATATTCCGAAACTTTTATTCTTCATTATTGCGCTCGTTCTTTGCACCGAGCGCGAACGAGTGCGTGCAAATTCGTTCTGCGATTTAGGAACTTTCGGTCACTGTTTCATCGTTTGCGCACAAATCTTTCCACTCCGAAACGTCTGTTCATACCGAGAATGGATTGGCATGGCAGCAAATATGCTAGTTAATGAAAACGTTGACCGAACAATCAAATTAATGTAAGTACATTTCCTCCTTGCGAACGAAAGCCTTCGTATCTCATTCACTCTATAGTGTATTACGTTGATTGAGGCGAAATCTTGGTTCGCAGATGATAGTTGAAAACGCACAGCTCTATTTACGACTCTAAACTTTATCGACTTGGTGACTTTTTATTTGAGAAACTATAAAGCCGTTGGAAACAATTGCCGTTGGTATTTGTAAGCCAATTTACTTCGTATGTGTACAAATTCTATAGTTTAAAGGTAGATGGTGGAAGGGAAAATGCAGAGTATTTTCGAGAGCGCCGTTCAAGTAGAATCGGCTGTTCGTGATCAGACAGGTCTGACGAAATGGTATTTCAAAATACCATATTTCAAAATGGATCTATACAGTGTCTCTGAGATTACGACGAAAGTAGAAAATGTACGCCATGATCAGACAAATTAACACTAGAACTATCGCCAATTGACGTACTACCTACTTTTACCGGGGTTTTATTAAACTGCCAAGTCATTTAAGAAAAGACATAGCGTTTTATACGTTGTTATATATTTTCCCATTTTATAAAAGGAAATTGATTATAAAATGAATGGTAACAATAATAATCAAATGAAACAAGAATATCGAGAACAGAAAAATATCGATAAATACAAGCGTCACATGTTTTTATAAACAAGCGAAGATATTGTTACGGTCAAATAACTACATTAAAAGGGTATAAGAAGGATGAAAAAATTAAGAGAACATTACATGTATTTTCTAGCACTTTTATACAATGTACATGTATGAAAATATACTTAATTTTGTAAAAATGTATTCGAACTATACGAAACTCATAAGAGAAACTTTTGAATTGACAAGTTTACCTACGTTCCGTGATTATACTATACAAAATTTTGCAACAAAAAAATCAAGAAAAGAAGAAAAGAGCTTTATATAATTATTTACAAATTTTAGAAAAAAATCATGCAGAATTTTAAGAAACAAAATGTACTGAAAATGAATAACGATTAGAAAAAATTCCAAACACATCAATTTAACCCCCTTGGTAATTTTAGTATTAACCCTTTCACTCCGACGGGCGTATATATACGCCCTCGAAGAATCACCATTTATATACGAAAAGCTAATATATACGTTCGAAGCGTATATATACTTTTATTTCATATTTTACATAAGATATTTTTGTTAATCTACAAACAGATGACTATAATATCTAAAAAATAAATTATGATTATAAACATTTATATTTTAGACAGTAAAATGATGTTACTAAATGTAATATATATCATTGTAAAATTTAGAGAAGAAAAAACGACTTCTACTTCGTAGCATTCCGTACCTCAGTGTCAACTACTCAGTAACACGCTTCGTAGCGAAAGGGTTAAACACCGCTTAAAAAAAGTTCTAATCCCGCACGTTTACGTTCGTCCATCGCAAATTCTTCGAAAAGTCGAAATTTTCGAATAATCGTTTTATCGAATCATATATTCCGGAAATTATTCGCATCTCAGGCGGGTCTGCCGAACTGTAACGAGAACGGGAGCGGAACAGGCTTTGAAAAAGGGTGTAGGGACCACGGGGCAACAACAGGGGGTAGGGGTATCCTATTTTGCGTAAATCTGCATTGGAGCCGGTGCGGCGGCCTGCTGATCCCGGCTAAATTCCGCGGCCGGAAAGTCTATTTATCGGGAAAAATGCGAGATAGCTCGCGAGCGTATGCAAATGGTTGCGCTGGCCTCCGTTCTTTTTAGCGGAGCTTTCGGGACGCGGCAGGCTCGATCCTGTTCGGCCCGGCTCGGCTCGGCTCGGCTCGATTCGGCCCGAGTGCGCCAAGGAACTCGATGCCAGGGATAAACTTTATGATTACCGCGCTTTCGCAGGGATCCGGCCGGTGAAAAGTGTTTGCAACGAAGCGCGACGAGCATAAAGATCCCGCCCGCGCGAATAATGGTCCCCGAGCGAACTCTAAATTGCCCGTTAAAAATCCTGTTGACTCTCCCGCCTTGTTTACTGGCCTTCCGGAGAGGTTCGTGAAAATTCGGTCGTCGCCTAATCTTCGCGCTCGACAGCCACTCGCGTGAAAATTAATCACCGGGAAAGTGTCTGAAGAAAAATTACGCGACTTGCATCTAGCGAACGTCAACTTTCTAATGTAAACCAGCACCGAGTTCGTAAGTTTCCGTGTGTTTTATGGTTTTACGAAAACGTCGCGGAAATTTAGAGTTGCGTTTATAGATAACGATTGAATTAAATCATTTCGGTCGGAAACGCGAAATATATAACAGGAACGCCGAATAAATTCGCGCTTATCATTTTTATAAGCGACACAGGCTAGTCGATTTTAGAGCGCGACCGTTGTTTAGCGTTGGCAAGCACGCTCCATTCGAGTATCGCAATAATAATTCCGCTCTATCGCCGGCTTGTCATCGAAAGATGGAGAGAGAGCACTCGAATAAAAGAGCAATGTTTATATCCGCGAACGAATAAAACGACGCGAATTGGCTTCAGCGCGCTTTAATGGCGCCGCTTTTAAATCTATCCCTGGTAATTTATGATAATCGGGAAAGCATTCGGAAGTCTGACTTTCGTGACTCGGCATTTCTGAGCAGATGTGGCGAATAATAATAACGATAATAACTGTAATAACTGTAATAACGACACCAATAATATTACGCGAATAATTATTCTAGAACGAGCTCGTTGTTCCGCGTTTATTATTATCGATCCGTACCGAATTTCTCCGCGTCAGAAATTACGCACAATAATATACATCGTAATACCGCGGAGTAGGATAATAACACTTTTATCCGACGGTGGTCCTTTTGACGCGTAGGAGGAATAATAATTAACAAAGTGGGGGTCACTGCGAGGCATATACAAGAAAGATAAATAGAAGGGAAGAGAAACGCGAGGAGCATTAGATGATAAGGTACGTGGAAAACAGAGAAAAAAGTAACAGCAAGATACATATGATACATAAAGAGCAACGAGCAGCGAAAAAAAAGAAACAATGGGTGCCCAAGCAAATTGTAACGAATGCTCTTAATTTCGCTCAGAATTTCCAAACGCGGTAAAAAATGCAGCCAGTTGGCGAACCGCATTACGCCGTTGCTGGCAATGAGCGCTGGTTTCAACGTTTTTTCACTCGCCTTGCCCTTTGCTTTGTTTAATTCCTTAAGTCTAAAGTATCTTGAACGTTTCCCGGCCGGGCAAATTCAGCGGAACTCGAATCCCGAAAATGGCAACGGTCGCGTACGCGCTTTTACAAACTCGACAAGTCGGTGGCTCCCGACGGAAAAAAATACAGTAACGTTTCCCCCAGCGTCCATTTGAACCGAGCAAAATATTTGTTCGGCAAAAGCCGAGGAGCTGAATAAAAACCAGTTCGAGCCCCATAAATGGAACACAACGGCGCAGGCGAGAGGTTAAGCGGAGCCCGGCGTTCGGAGTCGGTGCGCCTGAAAATCGAGACGCCTTCGGTTTATCGCGGCGAATCGATACCACGCGGCGCTCTGGAGATCGACGACGTAGTGGAAGAGGTACGCGTTTGATCAGACGCGATCCGAATCTACCGCGGGACCGAGGCCGCGCGGCACACGGCGCGGTGTCATTTCCTCCGCGGCGTCTCTCAGGGAACGTAAACAGAGCGCGGCAGTATCTAGTTCTCTGCACGGCAAATAAAAGCAGGGTATCGTTTTAAATATTTCCTTCGCAGTTCACCGGCCGCTGCCTCGCGCTCGTATTATACGAGGCGGGGCCGCGGTCCGGGCGGAAGAGGGCGGAAGAGGGCGGAGGAGGGCCGGAGCGGGGTGGAAAAGGGAAGCGGGAAAAGAGACGGGGAGCGAGAGAGGGCGGAGATAGAGCGATCTGCCGAGCCGCGAGCAAATTTCCATTTTCTTGTTTATCGGATCGAGAGCGTTTGTGCACCGATGTCCTCTGTGTTTGCGCATAAATATTGATGCCCCGGAGCCGTGCTCGCGCGAGCGGGGTGCTGCGAGAGCTTGTTTGTTTCGACCGCGGATACGGCCGAAGTCGGCGGCCCTGAAAGGATCTCGCGGAAGAGCGAACGAAAGAGTATTTTATATCGGAAATATAAATCTCGGCCGGCGGTTTTGCGACGGGATCAAGTCCGACGATCAAAAAGACGATACGAAACGGGGCTCGCTCCTTTTGGATCGCGCGGCCCTCTCGCATCCACGGCCGCACTCGCGGTCGGCGCGAAAGGGGGAGCGGCCGCGAGGTACGAAAAGCTTTTAGCAGCGGGGCCAACAAAGGAATAATCGATAGGGCGCGATATAAATTAGTACTAGGCCGCAGAGTGTCGCCTCGCGTGGCGTCCTCGGCCCTGCTGCCCATTATTCATTCGGATGTAAATGAATCCGACCGAATTGGAACATAAAACAATTCTCGGCAGTACAGGCCGAAGCAAAGCTTTGTGCCGCTTCCCGCGCGCGCAAAGTGTTTGCTGTTTGAGCACTTTGTTACCGGATAAATATGAACGGAAAACATTCCCCTGGAAAAACTGGAGATCGGCACGGCTCGGCACGCTTCGGCTTGGCTCGGCTCCGCTCGTTACTGCCTGGCATTATCGGCTTTGATCCTCGTTGTTCGCTAACGAACCTCTTCAAACGACATCAGGACCAACAGGATCGCTTGGTAACCGACCGATCGATCAATGCTACCGTAGGGATCACGCCTTGTCTCGCAACTCTTTTTACAGCGGAACAAAGTGGTAATAATAATTCGTTCGCACTGTCCTTTCAGCAGTCGAGCGGCGCGATTTTTAAGCCACTATTGAAGATGCTTTCGTCGACGCTGCGGTAGTTCAGGTGGTGCAAGCTCTGGCCGCTTTTCGGTGCTTCTAATTTCGGATTCAATCATCGCGAGTAAAAAGGGCTGCGCGTCTGGGGGATCGGCGGGCTCTCGTCGCAGCGCTGATTTATTAATTTTCATTAAGCCGCGAGAGCCGGGCGCTTCGTCGGGCGAAGGACGCGGAAACCGGCGTCGCTTGGGTGGTCGGAGGAGACAGAGGAACTGGAGGACGAAGAGAGAAAGAGAGAGAGAGAGAGAGAGAGAGAGAGGGAGATTCCGGTGCAATAACGCGTTCTGTTTGCCGAGTCCCCGACGAGGATCCGGTTCCCTCTCGTTAACCTATTAACATTTTATTGCCGGCAATCTTTCCATGTCTCGTCGGCACGTACGCGCCGGTCCGGTCCGCTCCGTTCCGTTCGTCGCTCTCCGCTCGCGGGTAACGAGCAGCGGACGCCGCTGCACGTCGACTTAACTTCTTCCGGGGTGGTTCCGTTTCGGAGGCGAGGCTCGCGCTGAATGGCCGACCACGAGAAATTTGCGTGCGGAGAAACGCGGGCGGAACGCGAGTTCTCCGTCACGGCGCGATTTACTCGCGAGCACGATCTACGACTCGCGTCCGGTCCCACCGAACAAGTTATTGCGGTTGCTACCTTGGTCGTGGAGCTTCTTCGACGCCGAGGAGCTTGCGCGTCTACGAAAGTTGAGGGGGCAAACGAACGGAACGCTCGTTATATGCTCGCACGAGACGCTGTCGCGACCGGTTTACAGGCGCGTAAAGCCGGCTCCGGCCGGTGTCACGTGGCTAAATAATGGAATCGGATCGAGGCCTATAAATGCGTTTATAGGCCACCCGACACGAGGCTGCGACAGTTTCGACGGGCGACGGTTCGATAATTCGAGGCGGCTCGTAAAACGGCTGCGACCACCCTCGCGGTCTAATCTCGTTCCGGCAGCGTCTTTATGGCGGGCGTATCAGGATCGCGTCCGAAACTGTTTCTGTCATCGTTCCAGACTGTCTGACAACGTAATCAAGTCTGGGCGAGACCCGTAGATTTCGATCACGGAAACCCCGACTGCGAACAGCAAATTCTGCTTGCTTCCACGCTTTCTCGACGAATAGACGAAGCGTTCTCTGATGTCATTCGCGATTTATTAGACCGTGCGGGTGACTGTAGTAACTCGTTTTTCTGCAACCTTATGCAGACTTCAATGCTTTTATCGCTATTTCTTTCATATAAGTAATACTTTTATCAGTCTTGACAAGCTATGTGTCGGCGATTAACCCCTTGCACTATAACTCCTTTCACGTTGCGTTGATTAGCACTTATTTGTCCTTAATATTTTTAATAATAGAACCAGACAATTTTTGTTTCTTTTATTGTCTTTATGTTATCTTATGAGACTGACTCGTTGTTATAGTGCAAGCGATTGACACCAAAAATTCCCACAATATCAAAGCTATTTGATTAATAAAACCGAAGCTAGAAAGCGAAAATCTGTCGCGAAAGATATTAATTTAATATTTTTGTATTCTTAGTATAGAGGCTTTTATATAAAAATCAATTTCAAGACCAGGTTAAAAATTAGTGTCATCTATATTTGGTCGATGACGAGGCACTTGATTGGTTAATGGATATACAAATATGTAGAGTAGCATTGAGATACTAAAGAAGAAAAGCAAGCAGAGTTTTTTCGCGGACTAAAGCTTTGCGTGCAGTAAAAATTGCACACAAGTGCATAAAGATTCGTGGTTACTGATCATTGTAAAATGATAGACTATGACAGTTTGTTTCTTCAATACATTTCCAATTAGTGCGTGTGCAGCTTCTAAAGACTACTCGTTCATTTTTACTAGCTTTTAATTCAATCGCAAAGTGAAACTATATCCGATCCAATAAGTAAAAAAGAGGAGAGCCGGAGTGCGCAATTTTGTAAACAAACTGATTAAAAATTGTTTGCAATCGGCTTCGAAAGGTCTGTCCGTACTAAACAGCAGTCCAAAACACGTATGAGCATTTGAAAAGTTAATCGCGCGTAATTAAACGAGCCGGAACGATGCTTTAAAAAAATAGTTCAAAGTCGTAGAAAAGGACCGCGCGCACTTTGGCCGAAAAGCGAGCCACCGTTCTTTTTTCAAAGTGAAGCTCTTTTTAAGTTTCGCCGGGAATTTATCGTGTCGGCGCAAACAATTTTCCGCTTACGTTTTTCAAAGCTTTTCCCAGCCTGATCGATGTTTTCTTAATATCTATTTGCTTTTATCTCGCATATTGAAAAATGATGGTCGCGAGGAGAATGCGCGGGGAACTTTTCGATTAATTTTTCGTATCGACGGGACGCAACGACGCGCGGCCGATTCTCGCGCTTCGCGAAAGGGCGCGCAATCATGTAATAGCACCACCGGCAACGCCGGAAAAATCGATAGAAATTCGACAGAAACCGCACTTGTGTCGTTTGCCGTTACGACAATGGAACGCGTCGGCGAAGTGAGACCTTACGATTCAATGAACGACAATCTCGTTTGTACGCGAACGAGGCTCTTAATCCCTTCGCAGGAACTTCAACGCACGCGCCGCCAGCCGACGATTAACTCATTCGCAACAGTCGCGTGCGGCACGAGGCACGAGGCACGAACGCCGGACAGTAGATCATGTAACCAGACTAAACACGTGGTCGTGTTCGTTTCGCGCGTGAATCGATCCCGTGGCTAACGAGGAATGCGTCGCCTCGCGATTAGGATGCGTTCCGTCGAGCTGTTCCCTTACGGGGAACTCGCCTATGTAGGAAACAGCCGACGTTCGTCTTAACCTGTCAACAAAGTATGACGGAATATTTTGTCACACCAGGGAGGCTATTTCTATGGACCTGACGACTTATTTCGTCAACGGAAAATTTTAACCCCTTGCACTATAATAACGAGAGACTGGTGATACAAATTCCATGCAAGATCTGCTCAATACGAATCTTATTAATTTATTTTGAATCGAAATCATTTTTTCTGTTATCAAAGTCTAGAAACAAACGCACATAAAGATAATAAAAAAAACAAGAATTGTTTGGTCTTATTAAGGAAAATAGTAACAACAAATAAGAGCTAATCAACGCTGCGTGAAAGGAATTGTAGTGCAAGGGGTTAAAAGTAATATACTATATGCAGAGCATTTTACATTTCACGCGGTTCTTATGCATTGAAACGTAAGCGATGAATTGAAAAGCTTGACCATTTGGCAACACTTCCTAACAGTTTAGTAAACTAATGGTGTCTGGAACCGTATAACCAATGACAGGATACATGTATATTTAACAATCACGAGATTATTTCAATTTCTATTAATTCTTCATCGCACATTGGAAATATTTGATTTATATATTATCGAAATGTCATAAAATATTTCGTCAAAATGAATAATCAACAAGTGAGATAAGATTTTTTTGTTACAACATTGATCCATAATAGCAGCGATAAAATAAACACATTTGCAGCCAATGTCACAAAATTTAAAACAAGTTTATATAAATTTATCTGATCTTCCGATTCGCTTATTCCCTGTCAATCTTTGTATGATATGCTTTTGTTTTACATCGTAAAAATGGCTATTTGCCCATATACATATAAATAAATTAAATCAAGTTGAATTGAACTATTTCTAGCGTGGTAATATGACTGCTCACTGCGAAACGAGTTGAACAGAAGTTGAGCTCGGTGAACAGGTTAAAGGTCAGACAGTTCCCACAAAAATCGTAATCTTAGAGTCGACGTCGACTACAAATTCGAAGAGACGTCAAAAAACGGTTTTGGCAGAGTCTATCGAAATGTTTGCCCAGAGTTCCGCGCGTCTGAGAAAGGACCTCGAGCCATCGCAAGTGGCATCCGTCTCTCGCATCTGCCTCGGATCTTCCCAAAGATCGCGACTCGATTAGGAACGCTGCGGGCGTTATCGCTTCAGAATCCCTCGAAGAAGGTATTTTAAGGACTCGGAGGGACCGGAATCGCGAGTGGACGCTAGCAGGTGTAGCCGAGGGCATTCAGGGGTTTCCTTTGACCATTGGGGCGCTGCTTTGATGTCGACTGTAATGGAATCTTTCTCTCGGTTTCACCGCGAGGACGAAGGCGACGTTAGCGGAGGCAAGGGCAAGAAATTTCGCCGGGGACGCCGATAGGAGGAAACTGTTGCGCAAGCGGCTGCCAAGAGCCAGGGTGCCGAAAGGGGGAAGGAGACCCCCGGAGCTGCCTCGTGACATTAATTTTCCCCGGGAGTCCAATCGACTTGAAAGCCCGCCGTGACTCGAAATTCCGCGTCAATCAAATTAAGTAACAAACAAGTTTACGGCGGTGCGATATCGCGCTGCGCGGCGCAGAGGCGTGCGGATCGGAGCGGGCCGAAGGCTTTGACGCAGCAAGGAGAAGTCTACGGTCGTATTGGCGCAGCCGGTCGACCGTTCGATCGGGCACCGGCGCGATTTTTCATTTGCCTCGACGAGAGGCGAACTTTTAAGTACTTTTCGATCGTGCTCGAGAGACTGCGATTCTCCTCTCCCTCTCTCCGTCCTCCTCCCGCGCCCCTTTCCGCGGCAGAGACCCTCCGATAAATCATACGCCGAGTGACGAGCTCGACGGTAATTCGGGAATTGAAAATAATTGTCGAGCGAGCCGGAGCAACCCTTGGCTCGCGACGTTCATTATTTATTAACGATGTAACAGAGAGGACGTCGAGCCCGGTCGCGTAACAGATCGTGATGCGCCGGGGGGCAGATCGGGGTGAATTAAAATTCATTGGGCGCGGACGCGTTTCTGGGCCGCGTTTCAACCGGCTCTCGGGCGTGCAGGCTCCTCGCAATTATAACATTTACCCGTTAATTTACGAGCGAGGGAGTGCAAAGAACACCGCGGTAGCGCTCTCGATAAGGGCTCTTACGCGACGGTGCACTTTTGTCAGCCGGTGCTCACCCCACCAGCACTTACGGATGACAAATTAGCGAGATAACTACTGCCGCCGGATAATAAACGCCCGGGAACACGGTTGTACGTAACGGCGACGCACGAACGTGATAATTTCGGAATAATTCCCGACCGCGAATGCCGACATTGATCAAACTTCGCCGAGGACCGGCGATTCGTCTTCGCTCGGGGACAACCGTCCCCGTTCGCTCGATTAATTGTTAATATTAATTCGCACCACGGGCTATCGGCTCCCGTTTCCCATCCGTCTTGATCGTCCCGTGGATGTGACGATTCATTTCGCTCCTCGTCGAGACGATTTAGCCCATCCCGCATTGTCACGTCCATTCCCTAACCACCATTTCCGTAATGGCGTAGACACCGTGTGCTTCATGAATTCTTTGACAGACTGTGTTATCTTAAAACCGATCCCAATTTTCACTTGATCTAGGAAATCGATTTCTAAGATTTTTGTTAGCAGCAGGAGAAATTAATGTTTTCAATGATACATCAAACAAAGTTATCATTGTGGTTGGAAGTATCTAGTATTAAGCTGTTAAGTATGAATGTTATTTCGGTTCTTATAAAATTTCAATCTTTTGTCATCAATATTTAAGCACTCAAGATAATATAGATATATAATATACTTAGATTCTTTTTTTTCTTCTAAGAAATTATTGCAAACGAAATCGTGGTAAGCATGAAGAAAGTGGTGCGACGAGGAATTAAGTGGAACTGCTGAGGACTTGAAGATCAGTAAATTTTATCATTGTGGAATTGTGTTGACCAGAACAAGTGTCACGAGCTTTATTAAATACTAAAACATCTATCATCGTAGTAGTGCGTGAAGCAAAGTTGTCATTGTGAAGACATGTTAAAGCTAAGTTACTGTATCCTCTTAAGTTAGTTACGGTCCACGAACGTCGTGAAGGTAATATATTATACACCTTAACTTTCCAATGTTATTTTGGTTAAATAAAACACTTTACTGCCATGACAAGTTGTTGGCAGTGTTACAATACGGTCCGCAGTGTATTGTGCGAAAACTTTAGCGCGTAGCATCGCTTCTATCGTCACAATTACACAAATCAATTTTATGATCAGTTGTTTTATTTTAACCCTTTCGGTACGAGTGTCGGATATATCCGGCGTCCATGCGACGATATAAATAACAGAATTTTATATAAATAGCTCTTAGTAATTTATATAAATATATCTAAATATCTCTTATGTATCACGGCGGACAGAGTGTTCTTACCGAAAGGGTTAAATCACATTTAACGAGCAGCCAAGAAAGTGACTATTTTCATTTATAAACGTTGAGATTGTGGAGATGCATTGAGCAGAATAACCTGATTAGAAGCTGGAAGATTAATCTTCGCAAAAAGCAAAGCAAACGTTAGGATGCTTGGAACGCGAAAGGATAATAGGTGCGCGTGGCGAACCTCGTCAGGGCCTTGTTCGCGTTTCTGTTTCGTATTGTGCTGGGATTGTAGGGCATCGGTAAATAACATCGTGAAAGTACAACGGCGCGTGATGCGCCGACTGGTTTACGGCCATTTGAGCGTGTTCGTGGTTAGGGTGGACGTCGCAACACCATTTGGCCCGCGATTGCGCAAGAACCGAGCAGTTTTTAGTCTCGCGAGAAATCGAAGAGTGCCGCGACGACACGTTGGGTTTTACGAGGGGCGGTCGCGTTACCGTTCCGCGGACAGTAATTGAAAATTACGAGGGAACACGCGACGCTCGTGAAACGTCGTCCCTGGGATTCGTCTTCCGTCGTTTTACAGCCGTTCGAGGCTCTCCGCGAGCTTGTCGTCGATAGGGAACTTCCTGATCGAACGACGCTATTAATTTCCATCCTATTTCGCGTCGCTACCGGTGAGCAGACCGCCCGGTCTTTTTCCCCCCGGAGTGTAGTTACGCGGCGATTCCAAGTTTCCCGACGAGCCGACGATTAATTCGGCGAGCGCCGGCGAGCGCCGCGCCGTCGACGGACGTTATCGAGTCGATTGTTTCGCTAATAAATTCCAGCGGTGGAAAATAAAATCAGCCGGACGACTACAGCACCGTGGAGAACGCTTTATCTTCGCGCGTTGATTTATTAATTACGTTCCAATGCCGGGCGAAAAATTAAACTTCCTGCACCGGCAGCCGTAATCCATCCTCCGTCGCTTTCGCTTTCGCTTTCTTCGCCCCTTCTCGACGCCCCGACGCCACGGATCGAAGTCGTTTTTGCGCGCGGCTCGTTCTCCGGCGGGAATACGAAAAAGCCCCGTTTTTCGGCCTCTAATTGCTCGGCGGTTCATTAAAAATTCTGTAAAATACAGATCGACTCGTCATTACGTGCTGCCGTTAAAAGGTTCGCGGGAATTAAATTGCGGAATCGACCCTCTGGATGCGTTGTCGAGCCCTTTCTCTCACCGGAAAAAAAAGGACGCTGGTGTGAGAATTGCAAGACACGCTGAAATTCGCGGAAATTATTAAAAAATCTGCACGCGATACTTAACCATGGCGTTTCAATTTACCCGTGGAAACGGGAACGCGCGAACAACGAATTTCTTACGGTTTCCTGAATTGGAAAATCGTGTTTGCAAATATAAAATTTCGTGGTCGAGAGAAGGAGCTTTAATAACTTACCAAGTTTCGTTGAGAGGGTGTCGCGACCCTGCTCACTCGTTATTAGGACAGAAACCTTGGGACAATTGTTGGCCGCCAGCAACGAAATCCCCACACTCTACGGCAACTTCCGATTTGCTTCTCTCATACAAAGTCAATAGCGTTCTTGTAGACAATCCAGACCCTCGTAAATTTTCATGTTCCTAATGGATGTACCAGACGCGTATTACTCGGCATATAGAGAGATTGCCGATCCCATGAAACGAATTTACAACGCCGCAAACTCTTATCGAGGCTTTCGACAGTAGCGATACAATTCAACTCGAACTAATAAAGTGAGCCCAACCTTTACCTTAGGAAGGCGCTTTGGCGGCTGTTAAGTCCAATCATTTACCAATTTAATTTTCTTTTTAACCAGTTAACTGTGACAATATCTTTGCAAAGCGCCCACCAGTATATGTCGAGATAATCAAGCGATGACGAAGGAAGTTATGAATCCAACTTAAATTATTTATAATTTTCATTTGTTTATTTCATTTAGTCTTGACCTTCAAGTCGTCAAACACACTTAACTGGTTAAATACTGTCAGAAGTACTTTTTGATTTCCGCTTGCACTCAGTCGCCCATTAAGCACTGGACGTTTTAAAGACGTTCATTTTGCGTCTGAATGTCTTACGCTCTGAAGTGGATACCTTTAAAACGTTCAATTCGAGACGCTTTTAAGATGTCTTAAGAACGACATGAAGACGTCCCGGATTGGGCATCCTTTTAACATTTGGGATGAGACATCTTTAACGCGCTTGAAATGTGTTTTCAAGGCATTTTTTTATATTTTCGATATTTTTTAACCAGATTGAACGAAGGCTTTTAAATACAACTTTAATATGGACCAGAAGATAAAAATGGCGATGTGAATTTTGTTTCTACGCTTTTAGTACAAATAGTTACCAATAAGTCAATAGTTACCAAGAGCATAAAAACCAGATGCCTTTAAGACGTTCTTGTGCTACCTAAGGTGAATGGGTTAGAATCATAGCGACGTAAGTTATACTTTTCCAAATTGTTATTTACGTCTTCAAATTTAATCTACATTAGTGCTAAAATGTTAGAAAGGAAATGAATTATAAAGTTGTTCTAAATTACATTAACACTAAACTATCTTAACGACGAACTCAATTATCAGGCAATGCGAACTTAATTCGCCTTTGCTGCGAATTAATCATCATGAGCGAAATTAAATCAGGAAAGTTAGAAGAGAATCAAACTGCCTTTGAAACGCTGACTTTATTCGATTAACAAATCTGAAACTTGAAAATTAGATAATGGATGGTACTTGAAGTTTTTCGCGTCATACGGGTCTCAGTAAAATTCGGTACGCTCGAATATATTTCAGTGAAAATGAATTTTGAAACTAATCGAGCATGATGAGGAAAAGTAATTAACCCTATGCAATATAATAACGAGTCAGACTCGTGATAAAGATTTCATATAGGATCCGCTAAATATGAATATTATTAATTTCTTCTAAATCGTAATTAAATTAAATTCTTCTGTTATCAAATCTTAGGAACGAAACTAAATAAAGGCAATACAAGAAACGAAAATTATCTGCTCCTATTAAGAAAAATATTAAGGACATGTAACTGCTAATTAACCCCTTGCAGTACTTTCATCTTCGCAGTTACAATGATTAAATAATTTTCGATTGGAATAATTTCTTAGAGGCGAAATAAAATTAATATTTATAGAGTGCTTACAATTACTTTAGCGCTTAAATATTAGTGGAGAAAAGACAAAATTTTATTTCGACTTAAAAAGACGAAATAACATTCACACTTAACGGGTTATTGTTAGAAATCATAATCACGTGTCAGACTCGTTAAAGTACGGTATGGGGTCAACGCCGCGTGGAATCAGTCATAGTGCAAGGGGTTAAATATCGACGAATGGACGAGGTATGGTGTAACGCTTGCTGCGTTATGCACGAGCAACACGCGCCGAGGAGTGTCTAAAATGGAGGCGAGGGTGGGCACAATGAAGAGGCGTCGTGGCTCGAAAAGAAGCTGGGCGCGGAAGCTGAAAGGAGGACGTTGGAACTTTTTGTGCGGCAAGGAACGACGGTGCACGCGTACATATTTTTTTTAAAGGATCCTGGTCGCCGTAAATAGCCGAGGAGGGGGGGGGGGTGAGAGGCGAACGGAGGGAAAATAGAGGGAGGCGCGAGCGAGATCGCGGAGAGCCGGAAACTCCGAAGACTTTGTCGAAGCGGAGGAAAAGGGTCAACGGTTTCCATTACAATACGCTCGGGGCTGGTGGCTCGTGGCGTTGCGAGTTGGAGGCGAAGTTGGAAGCGGCACGCACACGAATACATCATCTTTAAAGAGTAGCGGCAGAGAGAAACGAGAGTCTTGCCAACAGTTGAGTCATCAGCGGAGAGAGGGCCGACCGGCACCGCTCGGCTCTTTCGCTATAATCGTTCCTCCGTGGATAGTAAACCGGCCGAAAGGCCGTCTGAAATTATTACGACGAGCAGGGCCGTGCTGTTCGGCCACGGGACCACGTTGTCCGCTCGGAGATTCGTCGGCAACCAATCGGTTTAATCCCGCAACTGATCCGCGACATTCGAGAAGCTTGGCTAAAATTGCTCTTCGTTTTCCTCCGCCATTAACTGCAGTAGCATTATAAGTAGATTGAGGATGGCTATGCAAAATGAAAATTACCTAAATTGCAACAGGTCAAACTTATACCGGTACTTTAATATTTTCACTGTTTCAAATTATATCTGATCATTTTTGCCATTAATGCATAAAATAAACAGCAAAGGAACAGGGCAAATAAAATGGTGTATATGTTATTTCGACACGATAGAACTTTGAATAAATCCTGAATGAAACCTGAGACTGATACGGGCTAGTTGCTTAAAGAGTTAACCCTCTCGGAACGATCGACGTCGACGATATCGGGTTCTTATATTTTATTTCAGAATGTGATTACGTACGTAACAATAACTCAGGATATATTGTTAATTTTATTCATTACTTAAATTCGATGGACAGTCCATTTCTTCGATGAAAATGTTCTCACTACTTTAAAAAATCCTCGACAACGGAGGTTTGAAGTGTGCTTTGCTGTTCGCAGTACAGTTCTCGGACATACATTTTGGGAAAGCAAATCGAAATATAAGACCCGAGTTTTCATTTACAAAGTTCGCATAATACGCGTGGCTATTCAGTAGATACTGGATAACGTGTCCGTTCATGAGTGACTGTTTCCACTTCTTGATTTTCAAACTCAATTTTCTCGGGAACAAAGCCGCGTGTAAAAAATTTCATTCTGCATTTCTGGCTTGCTTTTTCACGTAGAATCATCCCTTTCCCTGTCACACAATGGATTTCGCGACACGCTGTGCGAAAAAAAGCAAGTTGATACACGTCGTAATGTACACCAAAAAAAAAAAAAAACGGGCAAAAGTGGGTCATTTACGAGGATTTATTACATGGAAACTAAATGACAGAAAGCTAGAACATTTTCCGGAATATAATCTAGCAGATTCGATAGCACGTGCAAAATGGTTCTGTCATTCATGGTGCTTCCAACGCACGATGTTGCCCCCCGACTGGTGTGTAAAAAAATGTTTCCGTGAAACTGATTCCTAAAGTGAAGCGACTCTTTGCGAGATACTGTTCGCTGGAAAACAATGGTTCTAAATAAATCATCTTTCAATTCTGTGACTGTAAAAAAAAAATGCCAGAAATTTCAAACAATTTAAGTCAATGCATTAATTGAACTGCAACATATACGATTTATGAATTTATCTAAGGAAATGATATAGACTTAAATCGATATGGCAATTTCAAATACTACTAACGCGAAGCACTAGTTTCCAGAACTTTAAGCGTTCCGCGGATTGTTTTACGAAGCAGTCAATGAAAAGGGTTCCCTGTAAAACGAAACCGGACACGCAAACAAACCAGCAGCAAAAAGTTCACCGCTCCTATGTCGTCCGGCATCTCGGTAATAAATTCCTAAAAATCGAATCGCCACGGGGAGGTACTCGGAGAGATCGAAGGATCGAGGTAATCAACTTGATCGCGAGTGGCGATCGATCGCAGGAAGGCACGCGACGCCGCGGCAGAAATCGATGTCACGCGAGTATTATTCTTGGCAACGATATCAGAGACGCTTTGAGTTCGGAATCCGGGGAGGAAGAGATAGATAGATAGAGAGATATATATATATATATACATAGAGAGAGAGAGAGAGAGAGAGAGAGAAAGAGAAAGATACGGAGGCAGGAGAGAATGAGGAACGATGCGAAAGTTCGCGAGTCGTTGAACGATATCGTTGCCAAACACGAGGCAACTTCGTTAAGTAGGTATTAATGTATATATCGAGGATGACAGAAAGAAAGAGAATGAAAGAAATAGAGAGGAGAGGAGAAGGAAAACTTGGCAACGGCGATCCGACGAATCAATCCAATTCCTCGGCATCGTTTCCCGCAACGAAACACGTAATTTCCGCGTTTCGTGAGAGTCTCGAAATTGAAGAGTGGGCCGGCCGAGAGCCGGAGAGCTCGGCTACCATTAACGACGGCTTCGCTGCATTCTAACACGAGCCTGTGTTCCCGTAAATGAATAGTTCCGCGCGCGCGGTCGCGACAAGTCATTATTTGAGCGCTTTTCCGTGACACGGATACACGCGACGTCACATTACCCTAGCGCGTTCTCCCGTTACATTTCTCTTCTCCGCGTCGAATTCGCCTCTCTCGCCACGCATCATTTCTCCTCTGTTTTTAATAGCCGTTGCCAGGTACTTCGCCGTCGTAAATGCTAATCGCTGCCGGCACTTGTCGGGTGGGACATATTCGAATGTCGAAACGCTTCGAATTGCGGCGGAACGTTGCGAATCGTGGAAATTGTCGCTCACCGTTTGTGCTGAATCCTGAGGCCTCTGCGGGGGTGCAAAGGGATGCCGTCTTTCAGCCAGTGCACTCGAGGGGGCGGGGACCCCTTCGTTCGACACACCAGCTTCACTCTCTCCCGTAACCTGACTATCGAGTCCCTGAGCTCGGACAACGTAACCTCCCTCACTGAAATCAGAAAGAACATTCGTCAGACAGCTACAATGATCGCGCATCTTCTTCTCGTTTATTCGTAACAGAGATTATGAGCAATGTTACTCTCCGAGCTATCATACTTATCCGCCTCAAAAAAACAACCGATAATTTAGTTAGTAATTTGGGAATCTACTTTTGCGAATTTTTATACAATATCCTTTATGTAACAAAATCTTTTCTTGCAATCGCTTAATCTGGTAACCATGCCAACGGTGACACCTCTTCGTTCGTTACTAGGCTATAAACAATTCCAGAGGGAAACTTTTAAAGCTCGAGAAAAGTTTGCGTCCCCTAGGATGGTTATAAAATTATAATGACCGATTTAATTTCGCTACGGAATTCATTTGATCCCTCGCCTTCGTGTCCGATGGAAATTTTCGCTGTTCTCTGGCAATCTCGCGTATTCCTGAACCGGCATCAATCGCCTGGAATAGCAATTTATTTAATTACACCGTTCTACGGTACCAATCTTCACGATTTTACCCTCGCATATGCGATAGCCAGTTTCATTCGGGCAATATTGATACATCAGGTTATACGGAACAATTAAAACACCATGCCAAAAATAATTTAGCGGGGTTGCAGCATTCGCGGCGCGCCTAAATATTCAAAATTAAATGTTTTTAAGATACGGCGCAATTTTATCGGGCCGCTATTGTACATTTCATATACAATTAATGCGTCCGGCGCTGCACGCGCCGTCATAAATTTTTGAGTGTTTCGATTTGAAATAATATTATCATTAGCCGGAGAATTTTATGCATTTACGGGTAGCGCGATTATCAAAAATATCCCACGGCGCGTAGAATTAAATGAAGCCAAACAAACAAGCTGAATTCATTTCCATTCGATTGTAGAGCGGTTATTATTGTATGCCGATGCAGGAACGATGAATTTTCGATCCGTCAGGCTAATGGCGCGCATTTAATTATTATTACTGCGTGTTTTGTTTCCTAAACTATTGTACGGTTCGTGCAACTCGTTCTGCGCTTACTCTTCGAGAATATCAAACGGATAGCAAGCTAATAGACCATTTTAGTACATTGCACAGAATGCTGTTTTAAGGCTTGAATCATTGATATCCGATTTGGTACGAAGAAGCGAAGAAGAAGAGAATACTTTTCCCGGCAAAGCAGAGGAAACGGTATTTCGCCAGGTAAACGAGACAGTAAAACCCGCAGCGATGCTAAGGAAAATACCCGCACCGGCGAAAGGAATTCTCGTTCAGATTTTTCTAAAACGATCTGTAAAGATAGCTCGGTACAAAGCTGCGCGAAGTCCAGTCACAATACCGTCCCGCGGAAGCGTTTTTCCACTTTGAGGAGCCGGTGCGCGCCGCGGGCGTGGAGACCGAGGCATTTTGTTGCGCGCAAAGAACGATCGCAGACAGTAAACTATTCGTCACGGGCAATGAAAGAGCGGGTAGCATAACGCGGGCACAACGAGAAGCGATTACGAGGAAAGTTGGCAACGATGTGGCTTCCTTCGCGGGGAAATACCGAGGCGCAATGAATTTCACGGCGTCCGAACCCACTCCGGCGAAAGAGAATTTTTAAAGCGGCCACTTTCGAACTTCCCCGGCCGCCTCGGTCCCCCCGTGCCCCCTCCCTGCCCCCCTGCCCCCCTGCCCCGTCGCGTCTCTCGGCCTTCTCGGGGAAAGTACGTGTCCCGAAGTTTCGCGGAAAACTTCCGGCGAAATCCCGACGGAGTTTTAATAAAGTTTCCGCGGGTCGTGCCTTCCGCCGTCAAAGGAAACGACTCCATGAGGGTATAGATAGCTCGTCGTCCGGCGGCAGCGGGTCGCTACACTAACGAATCTATTTTTCACGGACTCGCGTTACGGCTGCATGGAAACGGACAAACTGCCAAGAAAAGTGCACCCCTTCGCTTCCGTCCGCCGCCCTCTTGATTCTTGGCGAGCGAGGGCGGCGCGGGGGCAAATTGAAAAATACCTGAAACACGATGCTCCCCATCGCGAAACTCGTATTCAACGAAGTCGAATCTCCTCGCGGGAAATCGGATCCCTCTTGCCCGCGAGCCGACGTCTAGCCGACTTCCATGGACCGATTACGTTGCAGCCGAGATTATGTTTCAGGGCCGAGTCGGTTTCACTCGAAATCTCCGGACACTTGCTCTCTATGCCGTTATCAAATTCTTCGCGGCTCGACGCGGACAAATACTCGGGCTAAGCGGAAGCTACACGTGCGCGAGTGGGAACGCGTGCACGTTCGTCGGGGTTTCGCCGGCTGCCGTGCTCTGTCCTCCAACGAACCACTCTCCACCCTCTCGAGCGCCGGATAAACGCGTACAATTGCGCCCCGGCCTCTTGAAACCGATCCCGAAAGGCACGCATGTTGTTTTGTAACCCGAGACACGGCAAATAGTCCGCACGCTCGCGCGCTCGAGTGCTGTTACATACTTTCCTCGTCCGGGCAAACGAGTACTTTTCCTGTACCCCGGTAAAAAACAACTGTCCCTTCGCGCCGATTAATTTTTTGACTTGTTTGCTTTATTGCGGGAATTCGCGGGCGAACTGTAGCCTTTGCGCGACTCCAGACTTCGAAAATGCTTTTTTGTTTAACTAACAACAATAAACAATGTTGTGTAACAATAAAAGTAATTGGAAGAGTTTATTAGTGATATCGTACAGCCACCTCCTACGACAATGCATAATTTTGCAGGGTGACGATTCTCTCACGAATGCCTCGATTTTTTTCGTCCGCCCTTCCACCCTTATAGCCTTTTTTCTCATCATCTTATCATTCTCTCTCTCTCTCTCTCTCTCTCTCTCTCTCTTGCATACAGTCCTTCACACTGTGTTTTATTGTTACTCATTCGCTTATTTCCCTCTTACTAATTAACGTTTTACCTTTCGGCTACGTAGAACTGCGAGGAACCGATACAATTATCTCAGATCACTCGAAACTGCCCAAACATTCTGTAAAAATCTGTCACATTCATTCTGTTTTTTATGACTCGGAAAAAACCCTACATTTTTATGCGACCACTGGATGTACAAAACTCAATTGTTCGCTGTAACGAGAAGTTGCAGTGTCTTGATGACAGTAGTGTAATTACAATGAAATGTAAACTTTAATACAATGCTTTAACGCACACAACAAACAAAGATAAGAAAAACCATATGTAGGTGCTATACGAAATACGAGATTTATACGGAAATTACTAACACATCAGAGTTTTGAGAAATCGAAAATTAAAAATACTAAAAAATACGTTGAATATTATGAGAAAATGCAATATACATATAATGTTGGATTTCTCGTTATGCCAGTATACCAGTTAGGGTTAATGCGAATGTATCGTTCTTGATGCAAACGTGTGCTTTTCAGTTCACAATGATACAGGAAATTAACCCGTTGCCGTACTATTTTTTTGACAATTACTATGATTAGAATCTTTTCGATCGCGCTAATTTCTTAGAAGAAAAAGGAATTTTATATTTATCGTGTGCTTACATCTACTCGAATGTTTAAATATTAGTGACAAGAGAATATAATTTGATTCCTACTGTTATAAATCTCCATCACGAGTCTGACTCATTAAAGTACGACAAAGGGTTAAGCAGAAAATTGTTCGCGTTTGCCTATAACATTTCCAAATGTAAATAAAATATTTCGCTGTACTACTTAATCATTGCGCAGCACGTATTCTGACATAAAAAAATCTGGTACGTTTTGTTCATTGGCTTTCAGCTTCTAATTGATGTCACAGCCAAATATGCCGATAACTTTTTCGATGTTGTCCCGTCGGTATTTTCCTCTGTATGGACAAATATATCGAAAAATTGTGCAGTCTCGATAAAAAAAACTGCACCCGTATTTTTAGGTGCATTGTTGCATTTATGAATAAAAGTGAGTTCGTAGGAAAACAGACCTTTCCGCGGCGTTCAACATTTCCCCCGCACAACCATTTTTGTGTCTCCAACCAATGTCGAGATTCAACTCATGCCAATTATCGGGACTCGTCCCGCGCAGAGGACAGGCCATTTAAAAAAAAGGAACACCGTCACTTCTGTTGAAAATCAAGTATTGAAAATACAGTAGCACGCGCGGGTCGCTCGAGCGCTGCTCGATTGAATCTACGCGTTCGATTTTATCGCAAGAGGGTAATTAATGGATGGACAGATGCTTCTCCAAATTGCTTTCGATTTTGAAGTTCGACATCCGAATTCAGAGCGGTCAGTAACTGATGATACAACCGGGACAGGGAACAAGTTGTTTTGAAGAAAAGCGAGTCGAAAAATGCACCACGTTCGCGTGTCTCGTAGTATGTCGTGAAGTAGAATAGGCACGACATGGTCAGACACGTCACTTTATTCCTGTTTAATAGTACTACTTCTCTGCCCTAATTTTTCTCGCAAAAGTGGGATTAGCCTATAGTCACTTTATAAATTATTTCACATGTCTTTTCCAACATTACACTTCAAGACAATTCAAATTTTCGAGAATTTGATTTACACCACTATCTGCTTAACCAACTCACTAAATAAATTTCAAGTATAACTGTATCATGTTATTACCAAGTGCTGTTTCATACAGATCCGGATATTCACAACAATAATTGACGAAATCGAGGATCTCGCAGGTTCCAGGAGTACGATCGTTCAGGTCCCGGCACGAGGCAAGATGGACGTGGCGTGGATCGGTCGATCAGTCGGTTAGGGGCTCGCTCGCGGCGAATGGGAATGGAACTGAACGCTCGAAAGCGTTTTAATTATCCGACGAGCGTAAAAGGTTTCCGGGGCATGGAATCTCGGCTGAAGTCGATTACGGGTTCGTGACCGTGCGTTTCCAATTTCTGGTCTCTCTCTCCGCCGAAATTGCCGGAACAACGAGGAACGTCCGCTCGATGTCTTGGCGTTTCTTTTGCAGTCGTCTCGCAATTTTTCAGGAGCGCGCTGCTCGCCGTCGCGTCGCGCCAGCCCGCGTCGGGCCGCGTCGCTGGTTCTCGTCGTAGTCAACGTTTTGACTAGCGTGCTGCCCGTAATTACACCGTTCCCTCGGGACCGGAGCCGAAACGCGACGCTTGAATTATCCGGGACGTTCCACGAGTCGCAGAGCGAGAACGCCTCGGGCATTTAATACGTTTCCATCAATGTCGTCGTCGTCTTCGCAGTCGTCGTCGTCGTCGTCGTCGTCGTCGTCAGTTTCGTCGTCGGCATCGGGCGCCACGTTACTCGAGACGTTCGTATTTGCCGCGCACGATAATCCGGAATAGTTCGGGCCGGATCCATCTAGTCCCGTCTAGTCTCGACTTGTCTCGCCGGGCGTCAGCTCGTATCTCGCAGACGAAGCCTCGAGATTTGACGGTTCCCGACGAACGCGAACCCGCCGTGGCACGCGACCTCGCCATTTTCGCTCGATAGTCTTCAACCGGGATCGAACTTTAGCCGGTTACATCTAAAGGGCAAATCGCCGCGCGTTTATAATGTCCCGAGATGCGATGAAAAAGTGAACGTAGAACCGGTTCGGCCGAGCCGCTAATTCATTTTTCTCCATTTCTCCCGGATCGTAATAACTGTTTAACAACGGCTGTACATTTTCCCGCAGTTTTACGGCCGAGTAGAAGTATGCCGAAGTGGTACGAGTCGACGCATGCCGCGCCCTCGTCTGCCCCGATATCGATACGAGCATCTCGGTAATAGATGGAAATTGTGGGCTGCGCTTTTAAACGCGCTTAATAAATGAAATCCCGGGCTTTTTTTTTATTGCTTTGCGAACATTGTGCCGCGCATACTACTTGGCGGACCGGATCGTTCATTAGCTTGCCGACCTTTACGAGCTGATTGTCGAATTACGCTGCTCGAAGTCGATCTTTATCTCAGGAACTTGTTTACTGGAATCAGAATCCGAAGGCTCGCGTTCGTGACCGAATCGTACCGTGGCTCACGCAATGGCTGTATACAAGCAGACAAACGAATGAAACGAGAGACTAGGCGCTTGCAATCAATGTCAATAAAATACGTCCGACTTTACTAAGAATTTGAAACATCTTAACATTTAGGAAAATTGCTAATCGATTCAAAAATTACTTAGATAAAGATTTGTCCGAATAAAATTTTACTCGAATAAGAATTTATTCAAATAAAGAATTTTTCAACTCATTGGCATCGTCAGAATTTTTTAAATTATTCGAATAAAGAATTAATCGAAAAAAGAACTATTCAAATAAGATATGCGATTAAAATGAATTCATTTGGATAATTGTCTTAGATAAAAATTTATTGGACACAAACTGAATAAAACCCAACATTGATATAAATATATTCTCGAAGTCTTCAATGCAACTGAACAAACAAATAATTTCCAAGAGCGCGTGAGATATACTCCAATCCACGACCGGAAGGAAATTACAGTGGAACGCATCAGCGTATGGTCAGACCAGCGAAGGTATACCATAGGAAGGGGAGGGAAGGCCGTTTAATTGCCATTTTTCTCTGTGAATCGTCGAGCCGCAACGCCAGGAGGAGGCTCTCGTTCGTGCCTGATCCATCAATTCCGGGGATCCATCAGGTTTGTGATTATACGAGACTTCTCCGAAGCCTATTAAAAAAGCGGGGAACTGTCGCGACCGGCCTCGAGATTAAGTCGCGGGCATATTAATTCGACCCCCATGGCTAAAGTGCTTTTACGCGTCGAGGCTCGACCGGCTCGGCCGGATCGTTAGCCGTAGCGATACCTGAAATTCGCTTTCGCGGCGAGAGGATTTCGCGTCTGATTCCCGTGGCGCATTGGCCGGCGCGCGGACGAGGAGAAAAATCGAGAGCGAAACAGAGACGAGAGGTGAAGAACCGCGGTCGAAGTGGATCGGAGACGGGAGAGAGAGAAAGAAGGCCGGATATTCAGGGTATTCCCATGTTGCCGGAGGCCGCGTGCGGTCCCGGCCAACGAAACGTCGTTTAACGATTAGCCGCGGTGAACTGACGCCGAAATTCAAATTTAAATGGCACTCGCGGGAGAGAGAGACCCGGATCGTCGCCGGGTTCTCTGGGCCCCGAATTTCTACTGGAATTGCGCCGTAACTGTCGTGGAAACTCGGCGAAAGAGACGGTCGGGTCGGGTCGGGTCGCGTCGCGTCACACAAGAGGGTCGTGCGGATCCGTTAATAGCGGCGCTCTTCGAGAGAGCGTGCGAGGCGATCGAGAATGGAAAAATCTCGCTTCGCCCTCTCGACGCGTTTCGTTGCTTCGACACGTTCTCCGCTTCTCATCGCCCGCTTGACGGACAATTTCTAGCACGCGGAAAAGAAACAATGGTTCTTAGTTCCCCTTTCCCCAGAGACAGAGAACCCATTTCCCGAGTCGTTACCGCGCGAAAGATGCAGTCCTCGGACGATAATAGCAGCCCGCACTGGGTACTCGCATTCTTTCGTTCTTCATCGATCGGGTGCGGATGCGAACAGGAAGAAAAAAATAGCCGGGCGAAAGTCTGTCGGGCGGCGTGTCACGGGGCCGCTACGAGGGATGAAACATGCTGAGCGACCGGCGAAGAGAGCGGTGAGGTTGATTAATGAACGCGTCCCCGAAAGAGCAAAATAACAAATAGCGCGTTGCCACGTTGCCCTCCGGCTGACGCGATGCCGGAGAGCGAACCGAACGTTCCCCTCTCTCTTCGTCTCTCTGCCGCCCTCTGCTAGGGGCGGAGAACCGAGGGGCGGCTGCGGCAAACGGCCACGCTGGTTGCTTGATTCATAGTTCCCGCGGTGCACCGACGGCTTGTGACGAGGCGCAACGTCGTGTTAACCATGCGACCGATCCTCCTCCGTGCCTTCACACCGCCGACCACCCTCGGTAATTGATTGTCACAAGCCCTGAGGGCCTCCGAAGCCGGCCGAGCCACCTTTTATTCGCCTGATAACTGACGGCTAAGGGTTAGCCGACGATTATTGCCACTCCGACGGAACCCCGTCATGCTTCCAAAGGGGTGAACTCCAGCATCTTCAACCTCTGCGTCGTGGCTTCTCAATCTTTCCCCTCTTCGGTGTCACTTTTGTTCGATCCTGCCCAGCCGCGCGCGTGGCCTTTTTTTTTATTTCATTTACGGGGTCAGACAATCAACCGGCTTTGGGCAAACGCGCCGGTGCTTTGAGAATGAAAAAAGTTTGCTCGAATTTTCGGTCTCGAGCAGCTCGACGGATTAGTTTTCACTGTTCGCTGGCAAAATCAGTGACAAAGCGAATCCAAAAATCCCTAGACCAATGGAAAGGGCGCTCCCCGTAGCAATAAATCTAGATAGCGGCACGTTTTTTTCAGTGTTCAACAATACACTGGATTTTCAGCAACAAAGTCCTAGTACGACGATAAAAAAAACCCGCACCGTCACACCAGCAATTTTGTAGCCGGTGTAGGAAAATTCTTCACCTACCCCTCCGACACCGCACGATCTATCAGGACAATACCGAAGTAATGAAAAAGCCAACGTAGACAGAATTCGACAGGACGCGGAACGAAACTGGTGCAAATGAAATGCGACTGTGAGGAACTCCTGCAAACGGACATATTTGGATCGCGAATTTTTTGCACAATTCCTGATATCGATACCTGGTCACGGAATTCAATATTATGTCCTATAATTAATCCAATAATATGTCCTATAATTAATTTCAGGATTGATCCCTTTTCCCATAATATCGTGTCAGACTCGCTAAGAAGATTCTGAATGTGATCTACTAAATATAGATGTTACGTTTTTGAAATCGAAATTGTGAAAATTGTCTTTCAGTTGTCAATATTTAAACATTGTAGCAGAGGAACGTAAAATATAAATCATCTGTCTTACGTAGGAATTCATTAGTGCACACAAATGTCGCTCGACATAGCTGTGAAAGAGATCGTATTGAAAAGGGTTAACTTACTAGAATGAAAAAAGGAAGACAAACAATTTGTCAGAAATAATAGCAACACGATTACATAATTAGTATCAAAGAATTGCAACAGAGTCGTTATTGTATAAGTCGAGCTACCAACAAAATTGGCTCGAATTCTACAGCGTTAAGAGACAATGGGATCTTCGCAGAGTAAAAACAAATTTCGCGTGAAATTCGTGTATATCGATAATGCGTCAGGTGTGCCAGATATCTAATCAACCAAACGCAAAAGGCGGACCATTAATTCGGAGGTACTGCGAGCAATATTGCGCAATCAACGTGGGAAACACGACCGCGGCCGAGCCCGGGAGATTCGAAAGAACGAGGGACGATATTGCGTGGTTGCAGCGGAACGGAGATGCGTCCCTCTCGGTGGATTGTTAAACGCATTTTACTAGGGCGCAGGGCGCGATGTAAATCGGAAGAGCTTGCGTATTCATCGATATCGAAACATCGGCCGTCGTCGATGCCGTGTAATCGTGACGGTACACGCACCGTCCAGCTGGACGTCAAATCCGATCCAAAATCCAGCGTGATCTCTCTCTCGCTCTCTCTCTCTCTCTCTCTCTCTTCTCCTCTCTCTCCCTTTGTTCCCGTGTCTCTCGATTCTTCTGGCACGCCGTTCCCGTTACAGCGTAATGACGCGTCGCGTCGGCGGCAGAGAGATCGCGCGTCGTTTGTTCGCGAGCACGCTCGTCGATATTCAAATCGGTGTCATCGATTGCTGGCCGTGTTATTATGAGTAACGCTTCGTCGGAACTGTTCCCGCCCTTCGTTCTCCTTTCTCTCCCTCCCTGCCCATCTCTCGCTGCGTCTCCAGTCGTCTCAGCATTACCTGTTCGATTTAGAAGAGTGCAGGGTATTGATCATCGGCGATGATCGTTCCCGATCGCGAAATATCTCGGCATCGTAATTCTCTTCGATATGCGGCGGCCATGCACAGAGTTTTGCGATGGGATTCAGCGGGGATGGCCGGCCCTTTGCAAAACAATTAACGAGCATCATCGACGGGGATGACTCTGGCCGTTTGCACCTTTGTCCGACGCGGCTAATCGTTTTCGGTTCAGAGGCTCGCTCGGCATTGTCGGCTCCGGGAATGCTTCCGGTCATCCGGCCTGTAATTGGCTATGGTGCACGCCTCTGGTCAACGCCGGTCAGCTGTGCGATCGTCGATCTATACGAATATTTCATCGCCGTTAATCGCGCGATCCCGGCCCTTTATTATTCGCGAGCGTCGACCTCCGTTCACCGATTTATTGGACGCAACGTACATCGTCTTTCCCTCTGCTCCCCACCGCGAATCCCGAAGCTCATTTTGTCGTCTTCTTTGTAATTCCTGGCACACGTGGTGCTCCGATATTGATGGAAGATTCGGCCCGATCGATTCTTCTCGTAGTCATCCTTTTATCGTCGAAACATCACAGGGGGAGACCCGTTTCTCTTGCCAATAGGTTGATCCGTTTAAGATAAAAATGCTGGGAAACGGGACGGGAAACCGCATTATTATAGCTTCTTATTTTCTTCTTGGCGAGAGAAGCTCGTAAATACGTGGCGACTGATTGCGGAGTTACAATCACAGATAGGCGTCGATCTATTTCTGGCGGGCAGAGGCGAACAGTCGCGTACGATCGTTAACGGGAAAATTAAACGGCGCCCGGGGAAAAGTTGTCTGATTTGTTCCTCGTAATTCAAGAACTTGCCTACTAACCGTAAAATCCGGTGAACTTTTCCCGGCGCGGCCCGAGAAACTCCTTCTGCCCGTTCGTTACTCGCGTCCCGTTCTAACAGGGCAACCGTGCCGGCGATCTAAACGCGACGAGTGCGATGCTTTAGCGAATTAGTTTCGCGCTGAGATTTTTCGACAGTGTACGACATCGTTCCGGAAAATATCCTCCATTGTGATGCATCAAAAAAAAGAGTTAATCCTACGAAATAGTAAATTTGTTTCTTTCGGTACGCTCTGCTTGGGATAACACAACCTTTTTCCTTCAGCGAGTCTCCTGTAAGTTACTTTTAAAATTCATTTGTTGAAATTTGCCAACAGCTGAGATTGATTTTCTGTCTTAATAAAAAAAAATTTACAGTTAGCAATTAGTCGAATTGGAATTTATTCGAATAAAACTTTAACCAAATAAGAATTCATTCGAATAATGTTTTACTCGAATACAAATTTAGTCGTACAAGCATTCAGACAAAATATAATTAATTTAAATAAAAATGATAGAATATAAAGTGTTTTTATATATTTTATCGATTTCTTTTTTCTGTATTATTTTTTTTTAATTATTCTAATAAAGAATTTCGGATTATTTGCAGGAAGAATATATAGAATAAGTAGAATAATTTGCGATATATAACGAATTTTTATAAATAATACAACTAAGAGGAATTATTTCGCATAACCAGCTTACTTAAATATTTATCCAAAAGAATCCAATTAATTCCCAACTCTGGTTACGTTAGTCACGGACAATTATTTTTTTTTTAATGTATGAGATTGTTTTTTTTATCAATTACAAAGCGTTTTGAGTCCCATCCGCTCGATAATTCTTCTGGTTTTTCGTCAGCGATCGTGAAACAAAGTTCGCGGCTTCATATATCGTGAACGGAACATCTTGTTAATAGAACACGCAGGTGCTAAGATACGTCAAAACCAGAGGCATAAAATGGAGACAGAGAGACAGGCAAAGGGCGAGATCGGGAGAAAAAGATAGAACGGGAAGTCACGCGAAATATTCTAGGTTTCGTGTCGAAGGTTCAAAGGGGCTGGAAGTTCGGCCGTGGAACTGCAGCCAGAAATTACTCCGACATCTTTGCTTCGCCGATTAACAATAATAACGAAGGCGGGGGGTAGGGTTTTGTTTCGAAGTTCGAGAGAGGACTTGAATCGGGGCGGGCCCTCCTCCGCCATAGAAGGGTTACGAGTTCGAGGCCGATTAATTTCCGACTTTTCCACTGCGCTTTCCAGAGCTATTTCGCATAATGATTTCAGGTGCTCGACGAGGTAACGAGCGGGCGTAAGAAGATTACAGGTATCCGCGTGCCTGTTTCCGCCTTTTCATGAGCACTGCCGATCGCTCGATTGGTTCCGTCCACCTCGAACCACTATGATTCGTCGACTCGTGATTTTCGGTTTTATTTTACGCTGGCGTGCACCTGGCTGCAAGTCGAACTGTATCTGGCAATCTAATTCGACTGTACCCTCGTGCCACATTACGTGCAAAGTAGCCGCCGTTTGCTTCCCTTTTATAAATTCAGAAAAGCGAACTCATTGTCGGCCAGTGTTTCAAGAAATTGCTTTTATTCTCTATTATTGATTCGATAAAGAAGAGAACCCTTTGCGTGAGCGTTACAGAGTTATTCGCAGGTAGATAAAGCACAAAGAAATTGCTGTTAAAGACGATTAAACGCGTGGAAAGTTTCAAACGCTTCGCAACAAATATAACGTCGAAGACGCTATTAATTTTGGACTGGCGATGCTGATTAATTAGCTTGCGAGTAGAAACAATGCTAATGTTAATAAATCATTAAAAAGTGATTCGACGAAAGAAATCAGCCGAGACATTACTCTTGGAGGAACAGTTAAATGACCGGCAAATTTCCTGTAAGCCGCGTCTCTGCTCGAGCCGAATTAAACAGGGCTCAGCTCGGGACAAAAATAAACAGTAACAATAATACCTCGTTTGCCGGCATAAAATCGGGAGAAGGATTGCCCCAGTTCTGTCCAAGTCGGAATGAAAACGTTCTCGTGCAAGAAATTGCGATGTCAGACAGGCCGTTCTCGGGTGGTTCTCGATTAGGTCGACGTCAGGAGATTACGCGAGCAAGTCAGCCGAGCGGCGAAAAGAAGGAGGCGCGTCTTCTCGCGGAGTTTCGCGTTCGAATAAGAGACTTCGGGTGTCTAGCACGCGAATAGGCCGATCCCGTTGCCTTCCCCATCCGGCGTACCCCGTTTCGTTTCCACGGGCCATCGATTAGGTGCCGCGTGCCTACGCCAGAGGTTAGCGTTATGAGCATAGTTCGTGGAGCGGCTGCCATTCGTCTCGGCGGTTCCTACGGGACGTCTGCTCCTTTTAATGGGGTTTCAAACGGGTCCCACGAGCGACCGTCGATACGCCGGAATGCTCGAAGCTGTTCGACGCGCGTTTCTCGCCGAGCCGCGCGCGACCAGACGTCTCGGATCGCGCGTTAATTAAAACGCGGCGACGACGCGCGCCGTTTTGCCGCGTTAATCAAGCGCCGCGGAGACAGGCCGTCCCGCTCCCAGCTGGAACGAAGGAAGGGACGACGGATCGACGCTTGTTTTACCGCGCCAATAAACCGGCAAGTTGCCACGCGAACTTTAGAAGACATCGAACAAAGGGAATCAGGAGTGGCCGGGGACCTCGGCCGTTGCGGTTTCCGTCGGCGCCTCGCAAATATTGCGGTTTCCTTTGTCGAACCCGATACCGGCCCTGTCCGGGCCCAACCGACGTTTAGCCTCTCCGTCCACGATCATGCACGTGTGCGATACATTTTTTGCATAGCTCCGATGGTTCTCCGTCGACTGCGTTCGACAAATTCATGCGGTAACCCCGTCGTTCATTTTTAAAATCGAACGGCCTCTTCGGGAACAGTCGCGCGTAATCTGGCATTGCTGTCACGGGATTTTGACTAATCGATCGAATGGATAGATTAGGCTTTGTAATAGAATGTCACATTTCAAGCCTGGTTTTCAAACTCAAAAATAGATTTTAAACATAACAATGAAAATTTGGAGGTTGCACGGCAATCAAAAGGTTCGAGAAAAAGTTATTTTATCTCTTAACGATTTCGGTAAATTAAAAAGAAGGAGAGAATATTTTTAAATTCTTTTAATGTCTTAATTATTTGGTATGTTGCTAAGTCAAGATTATTATCATTATCAAACCATTCAATGGTACCATTCTTGTTACATTTTAGTTGAGTACAAAATTCTGCTGAACAGATATTCGGTATTTAATATTTAAAGTAATATTCGTTTCGCTCTCATGCAAAGAGATTACAATAAAAAGTACCGAATTTCCGTAAAGTAATTATCGTCTAAGCAAATAGCGGACTCGTGCAAGATTGTCGGCTTGATGAGTCAACGGATGAATATCCGTAGTAAATTTTATTATCAACGTACATAATATGATCAGCTTCGATTTTATAGAACATGCGGAATTGCTGGATTTACGGCCAACGGATAACTCAGTAGTGTGTCGTTTCCCCGTAACGAAAAACGCGGCAAGGAGAAGCGGAATGTCCGCGGCAATAAAAGGCGCGTATTAATCAGGATTCTATGAATAAAGAAGAATGAAAAGAATCGCTGTCGCAGATTTATGCGGCACGTCCAGGCGACCGTTTCCGCGCTATAAAATCAAAAAATTGCGTGTACGATTAAGTCATAGCCGGGAGAACGACCGAAAACCGTCTACTCCTGGAATGGATCCGCGATCGTCGCGAATCCCCGAAGCGGGCGCCGAAGCCACTCCTCGGAGATCGATCGCAGGAAAGACAATTCGCGGGGTTATCTATTCGATCTAAATTGCCTCTCCACCGGTCGAAGAGCCATAAAGACGAAGATGGCCTCGCGTCACCCACTCTGCCCCGGGTACGCTGGATTTGTCGCGACGAGACGGGGCTAAACGCGCGAGACGGGAAGCGGCAACGATATCGAGCCGAGCGTAACGGCGCGGCGCGCTGCGTTTCGAGCAATAAACTTCTCGAACGAGCAACGGAAGGCGAGAGAGAAAGAGAGACGAAGGGAACTTTTTCTGCGGCGCGATTCGTATAATATCGGCTTTTATTCCGCCACGGTCCATAAAATCGAAACGGTTAATTTGTCGGGGGGCAGAACACGCTTCTTGGGAAGGGATCGAATTATCGTTGCGCGACTCGTCATTCAGTGTCGGCGAACCGAGTCGCGACCCTCCGCGATCGGGGACGGTCGAAGACAGGAATAATTAGCAATAATTGCCGTCGATTCCGCGCTCCATTAAATCGGTCTCGCGGCGAGGAGACGCGGTCTGGAAATCGATGGACCCCCCGGTGGCGGACCACCGCTTCGAAATCCGTCGATTCGTTTGTTTCGTAGGTTTGTTCGATCGGGAAAGCTGGCGCCGGTGTTCTCCGAAACGAAAAACGAAACCGACGGTCGCGATACATTATCTCGAAGACGGCCGAGTGTCTGCGCGTCGATTAAACCGTTCGTATGCTGCACGCGCGCGAGAACTCCGTCGCGTGTATCCGGCATTTCCATTTTCTCGCCGTTTGTCGATACTCGTTAACAACGACAAATCTACTTAGCGACTTAATCCGACACGTCGTCGTTACGATCCCGATACCTGCCGCCTCGTAATTTTATAATAATTCGCCCGCAATTTTTCATCCGACAATTTACGGGCGCCGCTATATACGCTGCAAAAGTGCTAGCGAGAGCGAAGGGTGGATAGAGAAAGAGAGAGAGAGAGAGAGAGAGAGAGGGAGAGAGATACAGAGAGAAAGAGAGCGAAGGGATATGAAATGGAGGAAAAAAGACGAGAGACGGCGACCAACGTCGAGCCCGGAAAAAAAGAGACGAAAAAGGTGAACGGTGGCAGCGGGCGTGGGCTGGGGCAGCCAGGGGATCGCGCGGGGGTGGGCCGGGGGATCGAGGGTCGCACACATAACTGTAGCGCGACGTTCGATAAATTGCCTCGGGTTCTTTTTAGTCTGCCGCGATATTTTATTTACCAGCAAAATGTATCTCTGTTGTGCGCGTGCCGCGAGACCGCTGCGGGAATCGGTTTAACCGGGCTTTTTCGGGAATCCACGCAACCGCCCTCCAGCCGCCGGCGGGAGAGAGCGCCGATTTTTTTTGCCGTTCCCTTCGAGCACCTTGTCCACCGCAATATCGTCCCGCGATATCCAATCTTCGGCTGCGGAGAGCACATTACCCGGCCTCCGAAACTGAATTAAAAATACGCCGGGATCGTTGCGACGCGCGGACCGCAGCGAACGGCCGCGCTGGAAACTGGCAATGGAAGCGGGACGAGACTTTTTACTAAACGATCGCTCGCCCGGCGAAATTGCTGCAAGGATCGCGGGATTTATCGTGGATAAGTTTTTAACGATCCCAGTTCGATAATCAGTCTTTTCGTACTGATTATGAAAGTTTACGCGTGCCACGATCTCGGATACGTATGAAAACAGACAAAGTAAATTATTGTGTAGAGAAAACGATTCTTGCATTTATCATTGTTATTACTTCATCGATCCATAGTGACGTTAATTCATTGTTCGTTTCATAAAATCGAGTTGGCTTCGCAAGCGGGGATTTTTAATTGGCTCGTACAAATGTAAGAGCATCTTTCCGCGGAATATAATCACCGACGATGCTAACTTTATGACGGCGGACTGCACAGAATACACGACGAAAAGAAGGATTTAATATCCGATCGAAGCGAAATAAAAATAAGAGGTCACAAAATTAACGTATCTCTAGTTAATGTGGAATACCGTGTACGTATGTTCGATTAAAGCCAAACTACATGGCTAACAGTCCTGGCAATTCTGATAATAATAATAATGATGATGATAATAACAATGACAACAATTGTAATATTAATTACGTCAATAGAGCGGATCCTTTGTTACAGAGAATATTACAATAGAGAGCACACGAGACAAAGCTGGAAAGGCAGAAAAGTAATAATGGCATGATATAACAGTGAACAGAGATAGAATTAAGCAATCAGTGCTAATATGACAATTATGGTAGATAATACAGGTGGTAATAATATGAGTTACATTAACAATAATAATAGCAATATGAGGAATAATGGTTTGTAATGATAGCAATAATAACAATAAAATCAAGGATTAAGAACGTGCGATTATTTTGGATATAATTAATATAATCTCGAGACGTCGATGCCAGTCTTCCCAGTACGTTATCGTAATTACAGCGTAAGATCGGCAATTCGTGATATTCAAAAATTAGCTACCATTTGTCCCAGTATCGGCGAAATCGGAGATAAACGGAGAAGATATGTAGCGCGCGGTGAACTTTGGCTGGGAATTACCGGCGATTTTTCGGACGGTCGCCTAGATAAAAGGTTGGGAATGTAATCTCGAGGCTCGGGGGTGGGTGGGGGGAGGGGGAGGGGTGGGTCTAGCAGAGCGCAATAAACGATCCACGAAAGAATGCTTCGAAGGATTCGTCCCCGATAGACACGTCACTCGCCGAAGAAAGCGAATTCCAGCTTTGCGAGCTCGCGCCCGTACACCCCCCCCCCCCCCCCCCCCCCCCCCCCGAAGTCGGCCGAGAATTCTTTTCCTCGCATAATGAACTCGGCTCGTTTGCACGCGACTACGTTCCTCTTCGTTCCGGCCAGTTTATCGAGAATACCTCGCGACGTGCATTATGCCTGACCCGGCCCAACCGGCTGTCCGCGCGACTATTCTCGGTTCCGTCGTCGATAATTCAACGAGCTTTCGTCACGCGCCGGAACCAGCGTTCCTCGACGCCGAGGGTGGCACGCTTTCGGGGTCTTCGCGACGGCACCGCCACTCGGTTTCCACTCGTTAATCAAGCCCGACGAATTAACTTGTGCCGCGGGCGTACGTGTACGCGTCGCGAGCTTTTCAATCCTCAATCAACTTTTCTACGAGACGAGAAGGATAAGGCGATGACTGTGTAATTAGGAAGGGAAGGATTTAGGTCGACAGCGAACGGCGGAACGGAGATGACAAAGGCAGAAAATGCATCTGTTTATACTGTTAATTGTTGGGGGATGATGGAGCTTAGACAGATTCTAGGCCACTGTTCGTCAGTAACTGAAGTATGGGATCATTCCAAACGATGGTTGTTTTGTATTCCAGTTTGACGTGTTCAATTACGATTTAGAAACATCTCAGACGTAGATCCGTGTTAAAAGTTTTTATTATCACATTTCTGCAATTTTCGTCGAATTAAATATTGTACTAATATTCTTCGAATTAAATATTGCACTAATATTCTTCGAATTAAATATTGTACTAATATTCTTCGAATTAAATATTCTACTAATTTTCTTAAGTGTTCTGTTCCGAAAATACTTTTTAGTTAATTGATTTGCGGACTGTGAAACGAATCAGATTTTATTTTTACCCTTAATGTATTATTGTCAGGTCATTTAGGTACATTTGTGTTAGGTTATATCAATGTATTATTCCTAGACTGGATCAAATATAATCGAATAGAGAACAATATATAGGCTAGGTGTGGCTAATAATAATGTTCATCCACAAGGATTACCTGCCAATTCATGTCTATAAGAATTTCCGATCATCTCTAATTCAGTAAAATTGACAGGAACATGGGACAGGTTTGTGATAGACGTGCACAGTTCGTTGAGATGGGCGTAGAATGGGGCTACATCATTAAAATCCATAATTACGGAAAAAGATTTCTACTAAAATAAAATAGTATGAGGAAACGAGTAATAATAATTATAAGAAGATTAACTTTCAATAAAATCGTAGTCGCTAATGACATTATTTTATAGGATATTACATCTTGTCAGTGACAAGAGCGATAATATAGACGTAAACTAAAGATACCCTAATATAAAGATTTATTTTTGTAATATCCTGATTTCAAAATATTCTATTACTTTAATACTTCATTTAGGTTTTTATTAAGCGATAATTTATCTAAGTAATACAATAATTAGATAATAGAACGTTTGGATACCAAAATATTATCAAAATAAATTTTCAAATAAGGTAATCACAGCTGTACTTGTAACCAATACCACAAAATTCGAAACAAATGAATAAAAAAGTTGTTTATCCGAACTGTTCATCTCTGTTTGTCTGAATATATGCTTTTGTCCTTCAGTAAAAATAAGTGTTTACTCGTATACAGGGTGGGGCAAATAAAGTGTTACAAAGCAATATCTCCATTATCGTTAATGATACGCGGAAATGCTGGAGGAACAAATTGTTTGGTTCGAAGGGGCACATGTTGTGGTGGAAATGGTTTTTTGTTTTAAAGGTCATATTGTTTGCGATTTCAAGGTCATCGATGTTTTTTCAAATAGAACTATGTATTTGTTTTTCGATAACATTATTGCCGATTTTAAGACGAATCCAGCGACCTATAACTCAAGGTCATTCTAGTCGCGCAAAGTATGAAAATAGTTGAAAAACCGAAAAATATCGCAATAATCACTTTCACAGGATCCACTAACCTTGATTTGATTCTACCTACAGAACATGCTCGAAATGATGTTCGTTCGTGTTTTTTTGAGTTGTTCACCTCACGCAACTACATGTGCCCCTTCGAACCAAACAATTTGTTCCTCAAGCATTTCCGCGTATCATTAACGATAATGGAGATATTGCTTTGTAACACTTTAATTGCCCCACCATGTATATTATATAAATAAAATAAACTATTTAATTCGCATATGCATTTGCTCTCACACAAACAAATAGAATTATATTACGGATTTCGATGCCAAACGCTCCACCGCGAGTCACCTATAAAAATAGAATACCGTGAGTATTTTACACCCAATGAAACTGGTTGGCAGTGACCGGGTCACAGTTGACCAGATCAGCGTCGTCAGGTCCTTGCTGAAGCTTAGAGCGAAGGGATGCAACTTGGATAAGGCTGGCTAAGAAGGTGGGTAGCGTCTAAAATAGATTCAAAAGTTCCAGGAAGGGTTTCGAGCGCATCTCGCGTCGATGAGCTGGCAATTTGGAGCGCCTCGGCGCAGCGCAGGGTCTACCGGCGTACGAGTAGAACGAGGGGAAGAGTAATTCAGTAAAGGATAAACTGGGCGACGCCGAGGCCGATAAACATCGCGGCGCGGTTGGACGGGGACGCGCCGCACCGCGCCGTGCCGCGCAAAAGGATTCCACAAAGTGGATGATAACGGCGTCGTCGAGCTGCGCGCCGCGATAAGATCCTCCCCGGAGAAATGACGCGAAAAACGGGTTATCCTTCGCAATGACGTTATCGTTTCGTCGGAATCTGTCCCCGCGAGTTCCCCCGTGCTTCCCACCCATACGATAATCGCGTCGCTTCGCGCGCTAAAGGCGCAACTGCGAAACCCCTTCTAGCTACCATCCCGCTTCAAATTGTCTGTTCCTTGCAACATTCATTGGAAAACATGATCTCTGGAATTGAAACGCGTAAGCGTTTGAACGGTGGCAAAATCTTCCTGACTCGTAATTCTTTTTCGAGATATTCTTTAGAAGTACTTCGAGTATTGCAAAAGGCCAATAGACTGTTGCATTTCAGTAATTATTGATAATTCAAGATGTTACGTGTTCCGTTTACATGAATTTTTCTATTTTTTCTAATATTCTCTTTCGTGACTCATAATATATCTTATTGCCAGGTTATGTCCGTTGCTGAAAAGATAGCACAATTTCTGTCGAAGTGCAAGGGTGGTATCCAGCTCCATCTGTCTGACATCTGTATGCCCGTAGTCCCCATTTTTTTAAATAATAATCAATCGTCTAGAATGCATTATTTCTGTCACTAAGGAAAACACACGTCGTTTTTATAACATTGTAACTGACTCATATAACACTACCAAGTAATTAGATAATGGGCGCACTTACGCGCGTATGTACCATTAGGTTTACATAATTATTCCGGAGATTTCGGTAGCTAGTAAAACACACATCCAACCCTTTTCTCTGTAACGCTTGGTGGTAAAACAGACACCGCCTATTTCTTAAGCATATTGTCACTGGTTCTCTCTGTTACACCCAGTGGTGAGACAGACGCCGGCTAGTTCGCGTATATTATACTACCTAGTGGCTGGCACAACCTACACAAATACGAAAAACTAAACAAACCTTCAGTCACGTTATATCTTGAAATATGTCGAGAATTTCTTTGGTCCATGCAAATGGATTAGTAAAAATTTTTCTTTATCTGGTGGTCGAATAAAGAGGGAGAAAAAGCAGCTGCGAAAGAGGAGAATCGATTAAATATTCACGCAATCGAGTGACAGAGTTTCTTACGGTTTACATACTAAATTCGGCGCGAGCCGGTTCTGGATAGCGTGAAGCGACTAACAAAGTTGATTTCACGGGTTTTTCCCAGTCACTTGAGAGTTTACGATAACTCACGGACCCTCGGAACACTCGACAGCTCTCTAAACATCGTTCGAGTCGAAACTGCAACAGCAAATTTCGGTCTGAAATATCAATTCGGGGAAGCGGCGTTCCCCGGATGTAAAAGTTCTTCGAAGAAGCCGCCGAGCGTCGGGTGTTCACGATCGAGATACGTGCCGTGGAAGGCCACCGCGCGGTTGTCGTATATTATTTACGACCACGGAAACCGTCGCGTGACACCGCGAGGCGAAAAAAAGATCCCGATGAAATCGGTTTCCCCGGCGGTCGGGGACGCCGATTTCGTGCCGGTTCGACGATCGAGTTTCATCGAAGAAGGAACGCGCGGCCCGCAAACACTTGTCGACGGTGTAAACAACTTTCCGGTCGGTGTATTTGGCAAGAGCGGAGCGGCGAGCGGGCACGCGTGGACACGGCCCGGTAATTTATTGTTACAAGAATCGTGGATCCGGCGAGAACGCGCGAGAAGCTTGCGCGCTAAGCTCCGCGTCCGCATCCGCGCCGAGATATATGTATGTATCGCGCGGGCATCGATTCCGCTGGTCTCGCTCTCGCTAAGGGCAGTTTTGACCATCCTAATCGGCTGTGCCCTTTGAAACATGGTTCAACAAATTGATAGTTTTTAGCTATATCGGGGCCGCGTTTTGTTTTTTGAATTTTGATACTAAGAACTCCCGAAAATATACGTACATCAATTTTTGTGAAAATCAAAACATTTTTTCGACAACCCATCCGCCGTATTGGGTCCGCCATTTTGTTTTTTGAACTTTCAGTTTCAGATTCGTAATCAGCGACCATGAGAACCCTTACATACAAATTTTCAATTAAATCCGTCACAGTTTTATATTTTGATCATGATTTCGGGCTTTTCGATCACTGTGCGGCGCCGCGACTTCCAAAGCCGCTCGCGGACCGGTCTGACAGCGTCGGTGTTCCGAGCGTCGGGACGCGTCGCGCCGGTTGGCCCATTGTGCCGTTCCAAGGGCCAGTAACCCCCCGTTTTCGAGCCCCGGGCCAGCCGCGTTCGAATGCGAAAGCTGCAAAGCCCGAGAGCCGGCTCTCGATCCGCGCGCGCGGATCTCTCGACGGGTTTTCTCCAATTACAGGCGGAACTTAGCCGCGCGAACGAACTCGCCTTCGACTACGAGAGACTGTAGTCGACTTTCGCCGTCGAAAAACTTGGATAGATCGTCGCCGTAATTTTATCCCGGTTTGCGCAGTTGCACTTTACCCGGTGCACGGACGCCTCCTCTCACCCTCTTCTCTTTTTCAGCCTTTCTATTTCGGTTTCCCGTAGATTACAACCGGTAGCGCGGACCCGAACTATTATTAGGCGACGCTACTCCCTCCTTCTAGATCGTATTATTTGTTTGACCTCGCTTTCTCGTGCGTCTCCGTGTTCTCTGAGCGGCGAGAGACCTCCTGCTACCTCGCAGCCGCCCGTGAATCAACCGGGTTTAGAATATAAAATCGATCCAAGATCGCTGCGTTCGATCACTGTCGCGGCAACGAGAAATTTCACTGGCTCCGAAGTCGAGCCACGGTCGCGCCGTTACAGTTAGTCACCTAAGCGAACTATCGCGCGTCACAGCAGCCATCCCTGCGCCTTCTAGTGTACCGAAGTTACTCCTCGAACTCGAAAGTAGTAAATAAGTAATGGCGGACTTTAAAGTTATGCAGCATTGCAGAAGTTGAAGTTTTCAAACTTGAAGGTATCAAGTTTTCAGAGCACCCCGTATATGCTTGTCTAAAACAGTAGGACCTGGATTATCTTTCGCAGATCAACCTACAATTCACAGCTGCGCCGACAGTGTAGGAGGAGTGTCACTCGAGCAAACTTATTTAATTATAGCTCGGTCGTCTCTCGGTTCTTTCGCTTCTAATCCCGGTCTTATCGGAGCTGTCACACTCCTGTTTACCTCCGCTACTTTTCCCCCTTATTGCTCTTCGGTTACCTGTGTCAGCCGATCCCCGTCCTAATTGTTATTTTTTCTCGTTGAGAGAGATAGATGCTCGCTGCACGCCAATGTTTTCTTACATGTCCGGAAGATTGTTTGTCGGTGGAGTATCTTGTCGAGCCCTCTTCGAGTACGATGTTCTCAAGATTATCGGATTAGGTGGTGCTAGCCACGCGTGCCAGACAGATACTTGCAGAAGAGATCTTCGAACCATGTAGCATCGATTTCCTTATGGCATGCAAACTCGGCAAATTGCACGGATTGCCATTTTTCTATGAGCGGACGGGGCACGCTTAATATCAGGAAGTTGACGAATTTGTTGCTCGAGGAATTCAGAACGGTCGGAACAGCGTAGTACGCGGGTCAAGCGAAAAACTGACGACGGACCGAAAAACGGCTGACTGTTTCTCGTGTCCCCTCGCCCACGCCTCGCTTCTGTTCCTTCGAACGATTAATCACCTTTTGCTTACCTTCCCGAGGAAACACCTGGCCGATCATCAGTCTGCTTGTTCGCTTGTAGCACGCAACAGCTATCGCTTGTCAGTAAAGAAAACAAATGATCGAGAGGAGAAGCGAGTCCGGCAAATAATCATTTTCCCGAGACTGCCTAGCTGTTAGACTTTAGCGGAATAAAATCCCTTCGAACACCTGCACCATTCTGGAAACGGCCAATCTTGTTTTCAAAGTACGTCCTACAGCTAGATCTAGTACCTTGATTCGGGCTATCTATGCATGAGGTATCTGATGAGTAGACTGCAGACTTTATGCACTTGTGACAGAAATGTATAGATCAAACGCAAAATAATAGAAATATTTATATAACTTTAAAATATTATTCTGTTACTGTCGACACATTAGAATGATTAGGGAAAGAAATATAATAATAATTACTAATTGATAATAATTAAAGAAAACGTTCTTTATTTTGCATAAAAATCTGCAGTTTCCTCATGATACAACAGAGTATCCGATTATCTTATGACTAAGTTTTTGTAATTGATAATCCAGTCCTTTGAGGTCCACTGGAGCTACCCAGACCAGAATTATTTTATTCTATTTTATTTTATGTATCATGTCCATGACATATATTTATTACTCATAAGGCAATCAAAATTATGAATTCTACATAAGGAACATCAAATTCATTTCGTAAATACGATCACTTAAAATTGTGACACGTAACGTGATATTTAAAAAGTTTATAGCTTCTCGTTCGCGACATTTTAATCATATTTTCTACGAAAACGCGATGTATTTAGTACGACGGATACAATAAATACAACTAGGCACACTAGTGACCCTGTTAGCGAACGTGTTAAGAGGTTAATTTAATTTGTGAAGCGTGTTCCTGTGTTCCGCAAACGAGAACATTTTCTGCAGTTGAATTCTTTTAGCGGGTGCTCGGGTAGCCGGCTATCTCATGACATACCCCGGCGCCGGGGTAATTTTCATTTAGCCGAGTATGTCATAAGTCACGGGGTCTACCTAGTGCAACGCGATTCCAACGCGAGGGACAATAACCGATCATAATAAAACCCGTGGCACACCCTTCGCGAGCCCTGTCGATTCCAGCCGGTGACCTCGAACTATCCAGATCGTAAACAGCTCGTGAAACGCTCTAGGGGAAGCATTAGCGAGAGTGTTAGGCTAAATAAACACTACGGGGCGAGTGGCGCGCGAGGCGCGTTTACAATGGTAACGAGTGGCGGGAAACAGGGTGGGCGGATGGCGGCTCGAGTGTCTCGCGACTAAACTCCTTAACCGACGCTTTTCGGCAGGGATAATTCGACCGGGCCGCAATCGAGTGCTTGCGCACCGGCGGTGGTGAACCGTTTGTCGATGCATCGAACCTCCATTCACGTATTCTACACCCTCTCGATTTCCGCTTCGTCTTCCCGCTGCGTGTTCGTCCGCCAAGGTGTTTTAATCGTGACCTATCGGGACCAAAATATTTCTGACAGTGGGAACTGCATAGAAAATGCGTGGCTCGTTAGGAACCGAATTAAATTTATCTCTCTTCTTCTTTTGCGATTCATCATCGCTACTGTACGCGATCATTCTTAATTCTTGTCTTTCTATCATTGTTGTGGATTTTATGCATTTATGACAAAAACAACGGATATAAAACTGTATAAACATTAGAAGATATATTTGATAATGTTATTATTAATGTTATTATTATGTAAGGTTTATTCAAACTCGTAAGAGTGGCTGCACGTTATTATTTATAAACTGTTACTATTACTTTTACTGTCACCCAACGTGTTTGTGGCCATTTATTATATCATCGCGAAATTTCATGGGTTTTCCAAACAATAATTCCTACAATTATTAATATAGAGAAGACTTTCATTAGACTTACCTTAAACAATTATTTTGTACAAAAATCCGCAGTCTAATCATTACTGTTATTAATATTGTCATCGTTATCGTTCTCATCATTGTTATTATACTTTTATTATCATTAGACTTTCTGTAACAAGGTAACCACTCCGGTTTATCTAAAAAATGAATTGAAAAAGAGTTTTTTAAAATTCGTTCATCTTTCGTTAGGAAAGTAGGAAATTGTCGCAATAGATCTCTCAATCTTCGTAACAAATGCATCGATTCCGCAGGTAGACGAATACATTTCGAACGACCAAAGCGTCATGTTCGCCTTCTTACAGATAGGAGAGTCTCCTGTAGAGAATTGGATAAATAATTCCTATTGAGTTATCGGGAGGCGTCGCATTAAAGCGTCAAGGGGGCGATCTCGAAGTAAAAACAGCAGCAGCGATAAACGGAACTACCGAGAGCGCAGCCAGCACAGCCATCGATGCTTACTTTAATTCCGCGACGTCTCGTTAATTTCATCGAAATTGCGCCACCGAACGCGGGCGGGAGGAGGACGCGGGCGTCTCGGCTCCTTAATGAAGCGATAATTGGTTTCCCTTTGTCCGGCGCGTTGCGATGCTCGGGCGTCGCGCCGCTCGGGCGTGGCGTCGAGTCGAGTCGCGTCGCGTCGCATCGCGTCGCGTCGCATCGCGTCGCGTCCCGTCACGCAGCGTTAGACGCTTTTCTCGCGAAGAACTTATTACATTGTACGGCTCCGTCGGGCTTCTTTTCCCGCGGCTTCTTTGTCCCACCGGATAACCTCGTTTCTTATGAATTAATCTTGACATCGCCTGGGAAACTTGCTCTTACGTCGGCAGACGTCGAGCTTCCGCGGGCCAGAGCGGACGTAGAACTTTAATGAGGATACGCTCAGGAAAACCCTTCGGGAAAGAATCCCTTCTCTCCGCCAACGCGCTCCTTTGCCTCCACCGCTCGCAGCTCTGTACGATTTCGGAACGAAATTGCTCGAGAGGCTCACGCTGCATTAGCCAATGTCGATGCTGACTTACTGCGTCGCTCACCTGCGGGCAAAATTTGCGAGGCCACCCCTTCCGGGGTTAATGATCTATACGAAGATACACGGGACCGCGCCGTAACATTAATTGCTCGCCATCGGGACGCCGAATCAATTTTACGAAGCAAATATTGGGACGCCGTCACACCGGCTAAATATTAGCATTTTAATTTCGTCCTAGAGGCGCTCGTAATTCCGCTGCTCCTTCTGCGCCCTTAATTGTCGGGGTGGACCCTGACCGCTTGCTTTTACACCGGCCATTTAACTCAGTTTACAGCCTCCGCGGGGTTTTATCCCGCGATTCTTGAAATTATGAACACGCTTCCATCGGAAATCGTTAAATAAATTTATTCGTTCGCACACGCGTTTATACGGTATCTTCAAACAATTTAAGTGAATCCGGTTTTATGACTTTTATAGGGGCAACACCCGTGTCGACACTTCAAGCGTTTGGTACGGTTAAATTGTAAAGATATCTTTTCTCTCAAAGCTCCCTTCTCGAGTAAAATTAGGTTGGATAAATAATTCTGTTGAATCGGAAGCAAGTGGCGCGTCTGGCTATGGCGTACCAATTCCACTTATTCCCGCGCTACGAGCATTACGAACCTGACGCATCGTTCAACTCAGTTTTCTCAGAAACGAAACTTTAATCTAACACACTTTAAAGATAAGAATGGAAATCTTATTGCCTCTTTTATGAATTAATATGAATTTATATTCCCTCATTCATTCATATTCCCTATTTATGTTTTATTTTTCAGCTGTATCACCAGTTACTGACCAGTTTTCATATCGAAACAATTAATAAGCCTCTCTATTCCATAGTTCTGATATTTCTAAAAAAATAGACCAAAATTGGAATTGATATATAAATCATTACGCTGCTGTGAAAATGTATAAGAATCAACAAATAAAAGATTTTATTTACGTCTTTTCCATGATTACCTTACAGTATTAATAAGTGATGGGATGACGAGATTGGGAGATCAAATAATACTTTATCATATTTATTTAATGCGTTGAAATCATATATTTTATGACAAATGTAATTCTGTAAAATATATTTCAACCAATAAAAATGATGCATTATACAAAACGCACTATAGAACAAAACAAGTTTATTTATTTGTCATATATACAATAATTAATAATTACATTTAATATATCAATCTTTAGTCAAAATATTAAATGGCCTGAACGACAATTCAGGCAAAAATGGCTTGGCACGGAACGTGTTAAAGTAACTGTGGTTGATCCTTGTTGTCGAGAATGCCTACATAATTTAGTCTCGCCGTATCGGAGTGCAAACAGTTGATACTTTTGTCTAGTTACTCGCAACAAGACAAACTTGGAAAAGTTCACTCTTATCAGATCCACGAGCGTGCATAAAGAATCAGAATAGCAATGCATTTCACAGTGGATCATTACTTAATGCAAGTTTGTTATCGCTGTTCTCAAGACCCGTTGTCTCGTGTGGGAAAATATCGTAAACGATCGAGAGTCGAGTTTGGGAGGGGTCACGGTCCCGTGGGGGTTTTCAATAACCGCAAGGGGACGCACCCCGGGCGGACGGGGAAGGCTCGTAGATCAGGAGCCGGGACCGGACATAAGAGTTTCTTAGCACGTTTCCGGGCGTCGCGCTTCGAAGCCGGCCGCACGAAGCGTGTACCGGAGAAATTAGTTCGTGCACGTGATTACTGGCGGAGGCACGCACCCTGCTGCCGGAAACTACCGCCGGGAAGAGACACGATCGCCTGGGCCGGGTCCCGAGTTCCCGGGAAACGCGCCGGTTAAACGATAAGGCTGGCTCCGACTCGGCCCCCGGCCCTGGCCCGGAGAGCCGTGCCGGGACGAAACCGGCGCGCATTGTTAAAACGCGATCGTGCCGGAGAGACGCAGCTATCCGGACGCTGGGAAACGACGGGGCACAGATATTCGCCGGAGGATCCTCGGATTAACGCGATTCTTTTTGCTCCTGCGTTTCCGCGTGGTTGCACGCCGGACTTTTACTTTGTAATTCCGCGGGAGTCGGCGCCGGAATTGCCGCTTTCGCGTTGCACGCGCGGAGGAATGCGTTCGGAAAGCTCGCACCTAATAGTCTCGGCACGTTACCGGGCGATTGTTACTTAACCGGTTGATCGGGAGTTTAGGAGGGGCTGGGTAACCGCTCGGTTTTCGATCATTGGTTACTAGACTGTGGGTCTTTATGCGAAATAAAAATTGTCTGTGATTGGTGCAAGCATTTTAAACGGTGCGAAGCGATACGCTTTTAAATTCTTTCAATTTTTCTAGTACTGTAAGTCTGGTTTTAGAAACTTTACGATTCTGGTAGTGTAAGATTTGATGGATGAAAGAGTGCTAGTATACGTGTAGATGTGCGAGTGCTAAAAAATTCTACGAACGAGGGAGTACGGGTGAAACATGAACGAGAGGAAGACGGTAGAGTACATGAAATAGATGAGGCGGACGGTCACGTATAAAAGAACAGACGAATTTCCTTGACGATTGAACGTTTTCTTCTAGTTTACTTTTTATTATAACAGACTCTATTATTTTCACCCGACCATCATCCCGCAACGATGTGTCTACTATCATTTAAACGCTGACCTATTTGAGACATGAGAGGAGAAACATTCCTACATAACAGATAGTTATAGGAAATCTCCATCAAGAGTCGGACTCACAAAAGTATGCCAAAGAATTAAATAACCTCTATCCAGCTTTGACGAATGCACAAAAATTGCAGTCTATCGATTACGCGAAAGACGACGAAAATACCTTGAACTCTCAGGACACGGATTTCTGAAATATTTTCCTAAAATAAATATACTCTGCGCTAAAAACCGAAATTACGGGGCAAATGAAACAGGCTAAAGAATTTTTAATACTCGCGTTTTACTAAATAACGTTAATACTAAAACATAACGTTAATACTAAAATATAACGTTAATACTAAAACATAACGTTAATACTAACGTTAATACTAAAAACGTTAATACTAAACGTTTACGCTATAGATGTATTTTGGGACTCGTGCAATTTTCATTTCGCCCAGAAGTCCGCGTTCCTGCGTACGTTGCGACTAGGTTACTAACCCCGCGGTTAGCGAATCCGCGAGCGTCGATGCTTCTGTTTCCTTCCTTGGATTTCCTTGAACCGCGCCGGCCTCGCGGACAGGCCGCGTCTGTTTCCGACCGCGGCGATCGTCGGTCGAAACGGGTAAATCGCGCGAGCAGCGAGACACAACCGCGGCGAATCGATGCGTGAACCGTCGACGATCAAAGGCCGAGCGATCGTTTCGCCGTGGGTTCCTTTGTGCGACGGCCGAGTCGCCAACAACGACGCAAAGTGCACTCGGCTAAAGTGGACGCGGATGGCTGGTCGAGACGAAATTAACGAGCCAGGATCCGTGGAGGTCCTGAGACGAGTCCGGGGACGGGGGGCTAGGTCGCCGAGGGGTGTCGAGGCTGCGAGTAATGGCGCGTCTGATCCCGGCTAGAGGACGGAGAGAGAGAAAGAGAGAGAGAGAGAAGTAGCTAGAGAGGGAGAGAACTAGAGAGAGAGGTGGAGAAAGGCGGAGAGAGACCCAGCCGTCTGTTCGATCCGAAATTTATGCCAGCTCGTGAATAGAAGCCGGCGCTTTGCTAAAACTCTGTCGCATCGTGCGCCACTCGCGTTAGTTCTTTCACTTATCGCTCCACCCTCTTCCGAAAAGGTCGTTCGGCAACTTCGCCCATCTCCTTTGAGCAGCCGGTCGAGAATTCGGCCGATAAAAATTCTCCCCTCTACGAAAGGAAGGAAAACGCGTGCGATTGGGTCGGATCAAACATTATCACGAAGTCAACGCGCTAATTGCGAATGCCTCGTGAATTGGATCGATCAACGAGTTGTTCGTGTTCCACACGCGTTTCCCGGAATCTCACACCCCTTGTTCCTCGGCTCGCGATTAATTAGAGACACACCGGCCTACATTTTTCCCTTTCAGCGACGCTTTTAATCAGCCGGAAGATCCGGAGCCTTTTCGCGGACTCCTCTTTGTAATATTTCATGAAATTTCGCGCAACCGCGCACGTGTCCCTGACAGCGTTTCGCGAGGCCGGTCGTCCGAATGTTTAAATAATGGCTGAAGGCGGATTCAGGGGATTCGGGACTGCGGTTTTGATGCATGCGCGCCTGAGCGAAATGATGGAAATATACATAAAAATCAGTGGACTGCGGATTTTATTCGTGAGAGAAATGTGTAGTTGCAATTTGGTGCGGTAGGCACATTAAAAAAATTGAGGAATACCGATACGTTATTTATTTTTGACTTACTATAGAAATTATAAATGAGTAAAGTATCCTAAATATTTCTTGCAATATTTGCTATAAAATTATATTTCCCGCAAAAATTTGCTGTTTAATTATCTCATATCACGTAACAGAAATATAGAAAATTGTATTTCACAGTCTTTTATTTTACAATTGTTTATCTAAATTCGATTTTTGACTGATGAAGCATCACTGTACTAGTCGTAAAAGATTGATCAGCGTGGTTAATTCGACCGAAAGCGCAGTCATGCGACAAACCACTGATTTGTGGTTCTAAAATCGGCTCGTGTAAGTGAAACTTTCAAGCAGCTCGGAATGGATAATGGAGTAATCTTTCCTTTTAAGTTCCCTCGCATTCGGGAAGGCCGACGCATAAGGAATCGTCGACGGTGCCGAAATAACAAGTTACATTGCCGGGAAAACACCGGAGCGAAACGGATTTCCCGTCTCCGCTCGCGGCTTTCGTCGAGCAATTCCGGAGCCCTCGCGTCGGATAAGCGGAAATCGTGCGACTCGAATGTTTTTCTTCGTCTTAGACGACTATTCTTGCCGTGCCCGAGTATCTTCGTCCGAAATTTCCGCGCCGCGGCAGTCTTCGACGCATCGAGCCAGCAAGTGGAAACGGTCTCGCTATGGTCAGACACGCGGATTCATCGCAAGTTTTCATGAATTTTAATGCGGTGGCAATCGGATCGTCGTTAATTCCAATTATTTTCAGCAGTATTTTTAATATTTCATGACAAGCGAGAGTCTGTCGAATCGTCGACTGCATGGAAGTCAGTGAACTCGCTAAAAGCTGCAGTTGCGGTGAGAATAAAAGTGACATCGTTAACAACGGAAAGGTATTGAAATTGTTTTTATGAAATATCGATTATAATTTTTCCTGGTATTAATTTTAATAGCAACTTTATTGCTTTTCGGTGTTGTTATTGCACTGTTATTTAACATTTTCCCAATTAAAATGATTTGTTTGATTTATGAAGTTCTTATCTCTTTCCTTTTGAATCTTTTATTGTAACTTTACTTTGCTCTGTTTTTTTATACTAATTGTGCTTTGTATTGTTATATTAACTACTTTATTTACCAGAGGCCAGTAAAGATGTTTTCTAATCGTTTACACTCAAAGTAATTTGATTAGAACCCGACGACATATTTATTGCAACTAATGCATATGAAATTGCGTTCATTGGCATGTACAATACTTGTAATTTTAACAGTTTCCTGAAATGCAAGCAAATTTGACAGTGTCAAAATTATTTTGAAACGTGGGAACAGAAATTTACTTTATACTGTTACTTTACATTGATCCAAATAACTTTTTGGATGGATGAAATTACTTTAAATTTAGCGTTTTGGACGATATTTTGGAAAATGTTTTAGAAAATGAATTACGTGTTAGACACTTACTGGTGGATAAAGTGCTAAAATAACAGAGAACCTTATCTCCTATCGACCAAATAAACCAATTAAACTATTGCTGTAGAAATGTTTGAGCCGGGTTTCTTCGCGTGGAACAAAACCCTGCGTCGCACGCGGTCGAAGAATCGTGTCCGGTGCAACCGTAGCCTAATTTGTGCGGCGCTTTGCAGCGAAATTGGTTGCTCGGGACGCCAGCAACACGCGTTTTCAGTCGCAAACTCTTTCTAGTTTCGCAGGCCCCCGGGAAAATACTGCCCGGGGGCGGTAACTTCGGCGTGGGAGTTACGGCGTTGGGTGCAACCTAGCCTCTAAATCGCGCGACACCGGGTTCGCCGAGCCGCGCCGCGGAAAACCGATAGGGTCGCGGGTATCTCGCGCGTCAATGCGCCTAAGTAGCTTTAAAAAGTTCGAAGAAGTCTTTTCATCGCGCCCGGCCATCTATCTTGCTCGCGGTATACATCTCCGCGATCCCTGCTCCGCGCTTTATCAGCGTGTTCTTCCTCCGGGATACTTTTCTCGAAAGAACGTACGACAGTCGCCGGCTTATGGTTGGCGCGTGTACCGACAACTATGGCAGCGTTCGGGTTTCCGGCATGCGCGTGTTGTAACGCCCCGTTGACTTTATTTGCCGATGAATGTTTTCCCTATGTTAACAAATTGATCATTTTTCGGCAACGAATTTACTCACGTCAGCGAATTTGGCAAAATTGCCAGCTTGCGTGCACGCGAGATTAATAGCAGCGCTTTAGAAAACAAAAAAAAAAAAGGTATGAAACACAGGAGGATCGTATATGTAACGTAAATTAGCGATATTTAAAGAAGCATTGTAACGGTAAAAGATTTTGTTGCCGGGAAAAATAAATGCAACGAGGTTAAACGAGCGCCATCCTTAAACGGGTATCATGGGCAAATATATTCTCTTTTCCTTTTTCTGGCCGCCTGTTTTTGCGCGGGCAAATTTTTGCATATTTTGCCGCGAGGATTATTTAACCCGTCGACTGCCGACCCCGCAGCCACGAAAATTTCCCGGAAGCAAAGTAATTTATTTGATGAAACGGTAACTGGAAAGTTGAGATTTATTACAGTGGTTATCCAATTATAATTGGATGGAAACGTGGACTCCGAATGCGAGTAGAATCACAGCCGGGGCTTCTGTGCTGTCGAAATATTCAGAACAAATGCCTCTTGTACAATTATGCGGTGTTCAAAAAACAAAATAAAACGGATCAACGAATTAGTTAAAACAACGAGGGATTTGCACAATGCAATTGTTACTTTGCAATCACGGTTTTATTGCTAGAAGTTCCGCAACGAACATATTAAAGCCGCGATATATTGCGCGGAGTTCTCGTATAAATCTGCAACGGTGATAACAATGGTGTTCCCTGTTTTCATTGCGTTGTACAGGAACGATGTACGAAGCGATTTTTGAGCCGTCGGCGAGGTGCAAGCCGGCGGTGCGAGCAATCGCGCAAGAATCGGTATCATCGATCACCGATCGAGGGTGGGTCGCAGAGTTCGGAGACCGGTCGCGGCTTCCTGCGGGAGGCCCGGGACGCCAGGGTAACGTTTCGCGCGAGCACGACTTGCAGCTACGAACACCGAAACGTTCTCGGTAGAGAAAACGGTGTCGGGTTTCAGCGTGAAGTCGCCGGCGCGACTTTCTTGCAACAGCGTTGCTGCGGTGTCGGAGCAGCGTCGTCTCGGCCGGCAGCAAGCTGCCGCTAAGGTATTTCTAATTTAAACGTGGCCGGGCAAAGAATAGGAAAAGGCGCGTCTCGCGCGCGTTTCCAGCTTTTAGGGCGCGTTCACACCGAGGCGGCGTGATGGGCGGGGAACGAGAGAAGCGGCAGATTCTGCGGGCAGACAGAAGTCGCGCGATCCCGCGAATAAAACGAGGAAACGGGAACCCGCCTCTTCTTTTCGGCAGCCCCCCTCCCCCTTCCTCCGTCTCCTTTTTTTCGGGGAGACTTTCTATCTCGAGACTGCGCGCACTTTTAGCAACGGCCCCCCGTGCCCGCTCCTCACCGCCAAGATTTCACAACCATAAATCTCGGTCGCGTCCGGTTTTTCGATCTTACCCGCTGACCGGGCTCGACAATGCCGCCGTATCGATTTCCCATCGCGCGCGACGATTCCGCGCCGGCTTGATTAAACATTAAAGAATCGCCGTCGAATCGACGCACGCCGAGAGTTCATTACTTCCCGGGCACATTTCGGGTAATTATGCCGGCGAGCGAGTTTAATTCCATTAACTTACAAAATTCGACCGGGCTCGCTTCATTCGAATAATAAATTAATATCTCCGATAGCCGAAATATCCGTCGAAATATAATCGCGTATTGTCGCGGTATTTGCGTTCGCCTCGTTACCCAACGTCGCCCAATCCGCTCGCTCAAAGTCACTATTTCATATTGCTTTATGAATGGAACGGAATTTATTCATTTATTCATTCATTCAGATTTTCAACGATTTTTACGGAATCCGTGTCATTGTCGACTGCTTTGTGCAAGTTCATACATTATTCTGTAAATACTAGAATACCGAACAAATTCGATTTACTTGCTAAAAAAGTTCCTTCCGGGAAGAACGAGATTGCACCGCTAAAAAGAATTGTCAATGAGCATTGTCTGCTGTGGAGAATTATTCGTGGCAGAGTAAACGACCTGTCATCGAATTGATTAATTTGAAAAATCTGCTATTTTTTACGACATTAACTTCTTTACTGATGGTATTAATAAGAATCAATTCTGCAATGTTATCAGAAGCTAAGACGTTTAGTTTATATATTTTAATCATGCTCCTTTCATTGCCATTTCCTTTTTATTACTTTATTATCACTGTTATTTTCATAACGTGGAATTTTTTATAAAAGGTTAAAAAGCCACTTTGGTTGCAGATTAAAATTAATATGAATGAGGCAGATGCACAAAGGTCAGCTGTCTACTCTTCGTTCTAGAGTGGGAAACAAATGAATAAACTATTAATAAATGCGACCAACAAAAATTTGAATCCGTCATTTCAAAGGGCTGATGAAGTCAGCGGAGTTCCCGGGCAAGAAGAAGGATCCGCGTCTGCGGAAGTCAGGATTTTTCTCGAGGGTTATCGGGCCCGGCATGGGGGCCGGGCGCCGATTACAATTTCAAAAACGCGTCCTTATCGAGTGAGTAGACTTATCTGCGCGCGAATATATTCGACGCCAGGGGCGTACCGCCTGGGAATCCATTCTTTTCGATTTCCCTGGTACCCCCGACGTTACCCCGAATATATCCGCGCGACGCTCCGCAGATTACGGGACGCGATGCGATGCGAATCGCTTCGGGCTGCGGCTCCTTTGACGCGACGCAGAATACGCGAAACCTCGTTCCCTAATGCGACAAGCCCAGACTCGTTCGATACGCCCGATCCAGACATTAAAATTCAGGCTTCTTCCCGGGAAGCGCCTCCACCATTCGTCATATTCCCAGAGAAATCGCGAGCCAGACGACTCGGTAGACGGTTATTGAAAGAAGAGACTGACGTATCCGAAATTTGATTAACACTTAAATTGTATTACTTGATATACGGTTATACAAATGGAGACGCTAGAATTTCTCCACGGATTGTTTCAGGAATCGTTGTCACGTTAATCGACTCTAGCTATCTAATTACCTTTAGCTCGGAGAATAGGTCGTTAACCATACGATTCAACGGTTTCGATGATCAAATCTTTGAAGATATCTCTCTCACAGTTTTGCCAGATTTCAAGGAGCATTCACGTCACTCAAAAATTCTGTTATTAGAGTCTTGACATAGCCATTTACTACACATTAATCGTAACATATTATTTTTTAGTTTGAATCTTAGTCTCAATGCTTCAATCATTGTAGAGCTTCGCGACATATTCAGTCTTACCGCGAACAAATAAGCTGTCATAGCCTCTATAACAATAAATCGAATCAAAGTTAAATGGTAATGCTTGAATTTTAGTGTACGCATGAAGCTGTGAATGCCAACAAAAAATTCCAGTGCTCTAGTCAGGGATCTTCACCCGAAAAACAAACTGTGCCGGTATTTGGACGAACGTTGCGACAGGAACATTAAATTAGTAGCGGGAAAGAAACACAGGAGCGAGGATCTCAAACGTGGTCCACGTTCCCAGTCGAAGTTCCCGAAATTACCGGCAGAATCGAAGGTAAATTGTATCTCCTCATTGAACGCGCAAGGAGCACAGAGAGCGGCAAAACGAGGAGAGTTCTTGTTTGCCTTCTTCTCCTGGCGCCGTCGGTCTAATATCTGTACAGGTAAAACCGTCGCGAGTATCGAGCAATATCGATAGATACATTGCCCTCGGCAATGTTAGTTCCCCGGCGACCGTTCCCTTTAATTATATAATCCGGCTTCTTGCGCGGCCTTCTGTAACGCACGGAAATTATTACGGAAAACATCGCCCCCCTAATGATCTGTAATGGATGGAAACGCCGTCGGCCTCTTCGTTAAAATTCGCCCCCGGTTTCGGAATTTTGGGACCTTGCAAAATTAGGTACCTGTGTTTATTCGGTGCTTGTACCTCTTTAAAGGCGGATTTCAAGCTCGCTTGTCCCAGTGGTGTTCGGAAAGTCCTTTAACGCGCGACAAGATTAGATGTCAGTGGGCCGCTTTTGAACCCTCCGCGCGGTATTTTGTAAATTCTTCCGCTTAATTGTAAAAAGCGATAACAAGAGTATACGTGAGCGAACTGCTTTAGGGCAGAACCTTCTCAAAGCGGAGAAATTGATTCGAAAAGACCGTATTAGTAAACATTTTAGCGTTCGCCATTATCTGGTAAAAAATCCTACTTGCCCACAATCTTCATCGTTGAACGTAGAACTTGATCAATTTTTCTAGCTAAATCTACCCATGTTCACTTCAATTTTTCTTTACGAAGCTTTCTTTATAATTGTGTCTTTCTGAAGCGCTTTGGTGTCTTTATTAACACTGTCTTTACCAAAATATTATTAATAGGTCTTTCAGTCTTTGAAAACTGTATGAGTTACTGCAATTATATTGTACATGTCTAATTTTCTCCATATTTTGTGGAAAACGCAACTCTTTTATAAAATATATAATTTAATAAAGAATATCAAAGTATGTATCCATCTTAATCAGTTGATTAATCCTAGCTGTTTTCGCCGAGGATACTCGTCAGAAATGGCTGACTAGTTAAAAGACAATTTCAAAAGAAATCCTTACTTAACATTAATCCAACTAAATTGTTATATTTATAGGAAATCGCTGGCAGATTAATGGATTAAATCCAAGGAGATGCTGTTTATATCGAGAAGTATACGGTGACTTATCCGGCGCTGCCCAACTCCGTGAAATTTTAATCCATCGCGTCGGATGTAAGGGACGTTCGAGAGGTCGAGAGTTCACCCCGATCTCCAGCCACACATGATGAAGGGGACCGCAGAGCATCGCCAGATAGCATTCGAGTGGACAAGCCGAGTTCAGAAACGCGACGATTGGCAACGGTCGCAACGTTCTCGAGCAGAGATCGGCCCGAGACGTATGTTTCGAAAATTGGACCGCGGTCGAATGCTTGCGAGTTCCAACGCCGATCGATCGCGGCGACGGTCCCCGAGCATCCGGGGGAGCCGTCGTGAACCTCGGACGGTGGGAATTGCGAAGTTGGCTCGCAGAATCACGTTCTAGATTCCGGAAGTTTGGCGCCGCGAAGGGAAAGTTCCCGGGATGTATCGGAGTCGGCGAAATTCGGGGGCTGACTGGGCTCCGGTCCGTCGGATTCGAACAAAGGTGGGGGTGGGAGCAATCGAACGAGGACCCGACGACGGTCGATTCCGTCTACGGTCTCGTCTGTCACTGTCGCGACAACACGATGTTATTAAGCCGCGCTACGTCGCCGGATAAGTGGCGTTCGCAGCGGAAGTAACGCTTTAAAGGCAGGGTTGAGTGGCTGCGACTTCGTCTCCGTCTTCGTCTCCGCCTACGACGGGAAACAATACGCCGCTGAGGAGCGCGAGAGTATGGATCGAGGTATCGTGTTTCTCGACCGGCGTTCTAGAGGTGTAAGAAAGGCGACGGCGATCACGTGTCGTCGAAAGGTTGTAACAAGAATTCGCGTGGGGCATGGTTTGGAAAAACCTTCCCTATTAACATCTTCTCAACGTTCTGCGACCATTTTTAGTAGAATAAACGTGCGTGGGACATAAAACGTGCTCTGGATCAGCCGCGTGGTCACCGAACATCGCGTCGCATCGGAATAATTTATAGATCCGGTTTCCTCACTGCTGAATTAGCTGTTGCAAGTACGAGACAGCAGTTGGCGCCTTCTGCAACATCGGGCAGCAGCCGGAGCTTTCAGGAGAGGATACACGCAATCGTGATCGAACTTGACAGGGTTCGGATGACCATCGTGGGACCATCCCATCGTAGAATCATCTGCGGGAAGGGATGTCCGACGGGTCGGCGCGGTTTATTTCACGCCGCGCGAGTTTTCCCGATGAGGCGAGGGAAGATTAGAGGGCAACGTTCGACTTGGTAGCCGAACGAGACCGGCGCAGACCTCTCGAGGAATTAGGAAAGCAGGAAGAGGACGCGAGGAGGGCGCAGGGGAGAGAAGCTACGGCGCGCGATGTCTGCAGGCGGTCCGGGTCTCCGGTAACGCGAAGTGGCACCCTCTAAACTCGAAAACGCAAAAGAGGTTGGAGTGGGAATGACTGGATAGAGGAGGACAGGGCCTCTCGCAGCGCGTATCGGTGAAGAGGAAACCTAGAGAGGAGAGGAGAGGCGAGGCGAAAGAGAAGATGCGGTGGCAAGAAGCAGACGCGCTGGAACACGAGAGGGAAAGAGAACCGAGGAGGAGGATGAGGAGGCGAGGAGGAGTCGGAGGTTCAAGGTGGGGGGTGGAGGACCGAGTGTTTGCCTAGCCGGGGCACGAACCCCGTAAATAGAATCCCATTAAAGCCTTGACGCGTTGCCGCCCGTCCTTCTCTCCTACAGATATACGAGAACGTACGTGTACGAGTAGAGTAGAACGAGGAGACGAGCAGAAGAGGAACCGGTGTGGATCTCAGGCACCTGCACACAGTCTGGCTCGAGCAGTGCGAAAGAAAGATAGACACCGAGAGAGGGAGGGAGAGAAAGAGAGGGAGAGAGAGAGAGAGAGAGAGAGAGAGAGCAAGGGAGTGGATGAGCTTCGGGGGTGCGGGGCAGTCCGAGGGAAGAAACGTCGCGCGTCGCGGCCGAATAATGCCAGCCACCTTCGGGAAGAAAACCCGATGGAATCGAGAGTGCCACGGCAAGCTCGTAGCCTACCCTATAACCTTCCTGCGATTCTCTTCTCCAATCGTTCTTGCTCCCGCGATAGATTTCTGGCTGAGACGTTGTAAGCGGCTGAACCTGCCGTGGGCAGAAATTGCTCTGCGGAGCACTGATTTCGCGCCAAGAGCCGCGACACCACGCCTACCTTCGATCCCCCATCAAAGGACTTTCATTTCTTGTCTGACGTTGAGAGATGCACAAGGATGCATTTATAAGACAGATATTACACCGTGGGATACTCAGAGCCTCTGAATCACGTCTACGCTGGATGCAGTGCGCAAAGAAGCTTCAATAGTTTTGTGTCACTGGAACTCCGATCGAGAATCTCATGGAACAGAGATTGCCCTCTGGGGCACCAACTCGACTCCGTCAAAATGTAGAGCAGCAAAGCCCCGCCTACTTGAGGGTTTTCAAGTTGGATGAAGTTGCATAGAGTTTCTGTTAAACCTTGGTCAAAATTGCTCTTCAAGACCCTGGCTTAGCTCTTTTGACGCAAACCGCGGTTCCCCACCACCGTCCATGAACCTGGTGGGTTTACATTTCTGTACGCAGCTTCCTGGCAGGATTTACGCCTCCCTTTTTGCCGCGCATCGAAAGTTCAAGTTCCATTTTCCTTAACACCGAAAGAACCCGGAGTTTCTAAAAACGCGAGGGTCTCGCTCTATTCTTAACTTCGGTCCGCCCAGCGCGGCGCAGCCTCGCCAATCGAGTACTCCATTCAGACCTCCGTCCCCATTTCCGCCTCCCTCGCACATCAATTTCTTCGTCCTTTCAATCTGTCTCTTCCCGTTCCTATTTGTTTAGCGATCTATTTCCCGCATTTTCTCCGCGCCCGTCCCCGACCCTCTTACCGGGGCGGTGGATTCTTCAGCCGCGCGTCCCGCTCATCCTTTTCGACGCTTCCTCGGAGTTTCCTCGTTACACACGCCGATTCCCGAAGGACTCCCCAACTCTCTCTCTCTCTCTCTCTCTGCCGTGCGCGACGGCCCTCGGCTCGGACGTCGTGCATCCACGTCGCTAGAAATTGATCGATCGATCTCGAGACGCGGCCGCTGCGTTCTCCCGCGGCCAGTTGTCGCAGCTCGAGTTCCGCTGCAGGGGAACTCGGAGTTCCTGATTACTTGGATTGCGATTGACGACCTGGACCCTAATCAATAGACCGAAAACCCCCGTACAAAGGTCGTTTGCATCGATTCCGGGGAACAGAAGATTTTCTCAAGTTACGTTTCTTGCCTGGGAGGCTGATTACAGTCGACCGTGTTGCGTTAGAATTTTGTCCGATCTTTGCACGGGGACGGAAAGGCTTCATCGCTACGGAGAAGTCTATGTCAGCAATATGTCTGACAAGCCCGCGAAATTTATGAGAGCCTACAAGAAGCTGGTTTCATTCACTTTCGTCGCGTATACGTATAGGCGACGCAACGTGCGACGTCGGGTGTCACGTTTGCCTTCGACGGCGCAACTCCGACAGAAGCGACGTAATTACGCATTAAAGAGGACGCGGCGTGATCAAAAATTCCAGAGCCCTCCTTGCGGGCGCGTGCCGGGAATAACAGTTGCTGCCGACAACGGATAGCGTCGAATATTTTGCGACGGTGTTAGACGTCGAGAGGCAGCGAAATTTTAAAGACAGGCTTCGGTGATCGGTTAAGATGACACTCGTGAGACGGCCGGTGAAACCACGCGAGATTCTCGCGCGACCCGGTGGTCGAATCCGTTCAATAATGCACGCTGCCCGCCGGTCTAATATTTCAAAGCGAAACGCTGCCCTCGCAGCCCGGAATTCCTTATTACTTATTAAACGAGACATCGCCAAATGAACGCAACTTCTCGTGATAATTTCATTGGACGCCCTGTTTGATGCATGTGCAGCCAGGGGCGCGGAATTATTAATCGTCTTCCACGCTTTGTAATCCGCAGCCGAGACAGTGGAATTTATTCGCGCGCCGTCTTGCCTCGGACTGAGACGGAACGCGGTTCAACTCCTTCACCGACGGCCACTTGTTTCCTTCAATTATTATGTTTCCATACTTAGCGCCGAGCTAATTTAATAAAATGCTTTCACCGACTCCGCTCTCAGTGGACCCGAGTTTGTAGTACTTAAACGTAGTTTGCCGAACTACGGTAATCACCTCTATTAAACATGCTTCGTTCAAGCTCTAGATATAGCAAACATTGAAAACCGTATCGATGGCAAGGATCGTCTGCGTCCTTCTTTAGCCAGACATCTCCGACTACTTATTCCGTTTGGCGTACCTAATGGGTTTCCCCGCGATAAATCAAGCAGGACAGTAATTTTTTTACGCGATGGTGGGACAATCGGATCCCGGTGGTCCGAGGGAAACTGTTCCACGAGGGGAACAAGAACCCGATCGATCCTTAATAAATGCACATAAATTCGAAATCGAGGGAACACGTCAGGATTTCTTTTCGAGGAGAAGGGGGAGCGATGATGGAGAATCGAAACTGTCGCGGAAGAGGGAGAATACCATCGTATTCGAATGGGGGCCCGGAAACGGGCAGCGAAATCTGCGCGACGATCGCGGATCGGGGCGAGCAGGCCGGAACCCGCGTGGCGTTCGACTTAAAATTCTGAAAACGGAGGCGATTCTTGGGAAACGGAGAAAGGCTGCTGGTATAATCCCGCAGTGAACGGAGCCGGGTAACGGCGGGGTCGGTCGTTTGCTCGACTATCGCGCGCTTTTATCCGTTATTCTCGCGATGCTGCTCGATCGGCCGCTCGAGATTCGGCACGGACCGCTCCGGGAAGCTTCGCCGCGCGCGGCGCGGATCGGCGAAACGGCCGATCGACCAGGCCGCGTATGGGCCAAACAGTCGGCGATGGAACAGCCGGTGCCGCACGATCGTCTACTCTGCTCCGGTAAGAAATCCAATAGCCGAGTGCCAAATCGGATCCGATCGATCGACTAGCCCGCCAGTGCGCTTCTATGCCTGGGAATTTAGGAAAGAAACGAACGGTTAACAGAGCGGACCGTCGCTGTCGCGAGACCGAACGAAGCGACGGCCCAGACAAAGCAGCGACTTCGGAGTTTCGAGTTTTCTAACGACAATGATGTGCAAGGAACCGTGAGCCGAACCCGGAGGGATACGCTCGAAATTCCGCTTCGGGGGCGACTCTTCTGCGCTCGAGCGGACCAGACTCGACGGACCGGTTACTCTCGCAAGAATTCGCTTGTTGCTGGAATCGAGGCAGATTTCCTTCGACCGAGTGTACGCGCACGCTATTTCTTCTCTGATGCCACCCTATGCTTTCCGTTTGGGAACGATTTCCCTGGGGATGCTGATCCGTCAGTATTTTATTCAGAAACCAATGCATTAGAATCGTTACTTATACCAAGTCGGAGATATTAATCTGTCTCGAGTTATATGGGTCGCAAGATTCAATTTCATATGTGTGAAATGCATTATGCATTACACTGATGTATACTATAATTTAAGAAAACCATGTTGCATTTAGAGCTAGAGTGACTTCTAGTGCAAGGGATTAACGCGTTAAGTACCACAAATCAACCTTAAAAGTTCCCGCGGAATCAAAATCATTTGATTATTAAAAGTAGACCTTGAAATTTATAATTTATCATATCAAATGGTAGTTTAACTGCTTCGCATCCTTAATATCCTAGCGAATCTCAGTTTGTTCGAATACATTACAATAAAAATGAATTTTTAGAACTAACCGGAAATTAACGTTAATCTGCTCTTATTTAGGAACTGAAAAATGTTCTAGATACCGTGTTATCGATGGCTCACGAAAGGGACGAGTATAATCGTGAAACGATACCTGTTCGGTATTCAGAAATGAATGTAATTCCGACATGCTGTTCCCTCCATTGTTTGGTAACCCGATTCTCTCAATCTCTGCTATTCGAGGTTGCCCGATCCAGACAAATGATTTAGCGGTGAACAGGCGCGCGAGCCTGTATTCGCAACAATTAGGCCAGAAAGCGCAAGTTAGTTTGTCTCATCAGTAAGTCCATCGGGCTGGCGGAAAGTTAGCGAGCGGTCGGTGATTCACAAAGGTCCGAACGTGTTAAGAATGATTAGATTGCAGCCCCTGACCGGGTGCATATGTTTGTCGTGGAGCCACGAATTCGGTCCTCGTCACGATTGTCCGGGCTGAATCGCGATTGGGCGAACGCGCGTCGCGATCACCGAGCAATTAGAGCCCACGCCGAGGGAATGCCGATCATCGGGATTTGTCGCGCGAAAACCTTCCGCGTCAGGATCATTAACTGTCATTAGCCGGCGCGGCGGGGCGCAGCGCGGGGGCGGGGCGGCGCCGGCATTCGTATTCCGGGGCCGGCGTCCACGGGACAACGAGTGCTCGATCGACGATTGCACCGTCGAGAATATTCATTAAGGGCCTGTAGCGGTGCGGAGCGGTGCGGAGCGGCACGGCCCCGAGCGTTCCGGAGCGGAACAGAGCGGAGCAGAGCGAGGAGCGCACGACCGCGCGTCGAATTTATTGTAAACTGCGGCCGAGCGATCGGCATGGCCGCGAATCGATTCCGCCCGACGATGCACGAGCGACTCGGCGAACTAACGAAAACGCGTCCGCTCGCTATGATTCGATTCAATTAATTTCGCGCGAGCTGTTTCCGCGTTTCGGCAACGCCAGAAAATATGGCGGTCCATTGAATATCTCTAGGAGAAACGCAACGGCCGATCGTTCGCGCTCGCGATCCTGGGATATCATTTATGGTACGAATATTTCACCGCTTAGACCTGCCGCTCGCAATCAACGAGATGCAGCGTTCGACGTGCAAATAAAAATTAGGTGCAAAAACCCATTTCGCTTCTGAATTCTCTCTTTTCGTCTCTATGTTTTTCCTCTTCCCCACTCTCGTTCTTTCTCTCGCTGTTTCTCTCTCTCTCTCTCTCTCTCTCTCTCTCAGCCGGGGTTTTCAGTTTTTTTTTTTAACAAAATACCAGCGCAAGGGAACACACCGGGGAATCGCGCGAGCCGGCTGGCGCTCCGCCAGTTTTGCAGCTCGTCGATAGGACACTTCACGCGCGATAAGTGCACTACTCCCGCGTTGCACAGCTGCGTCAATGAAAATTCGCGGCGCCACCATTATCAGCGAAATCGCGGTTACGTGGAAGCGCTTTCGACAGATAACAGGTATACGTTTCCGCATATTTATGCACTCGCGAGCTCCTCTCTCTCTCTCTCTCTCTCTCTCTCGCCCCGTCTCTCGTCTCCACTCTCGCCCATAGTCGCGACCGTGCGCGCAAACGCTTCTCCTCGTATCGGGGTCGCGCGACGCAATATATACCATCCCTCGACACTTACACAAACATGAAACGCGACTTTCTTTCTCCCCGAAGAGACAAACGGCGCTCGTCCGCCTCCTCTTCCGCCCAGCTTCGTTCCGCTTCGCGGCGAATCGATATTCGAAATTGAAACGCATTCCTTCGATACGACAGCGGTTATCGCGTCTTTATGACGGAAATTTTTATCATTGCTATTAGACGGCGGATCTTTACGCGGGCTGTCGTTCATCTGGATTGCTTTACGAACGCTGGAAATGATTTCGCGTGCTATTGGAAAGTTCCGCGGAATGGCGGCGATATTACGAAAATTAATAGGAAAGTTACCGTGTTCCAGAGTGCATTGTATTAAGGAGTAGCTATTCTTCGGACTATTGTCATGACAGAAGAAGCATTAAATTTTTTTTAGACGCCATCGACGCGAGATCGCTCGTAAAGCAGCCGCAGAATCGAGGCAGGCGAGAGCTGATTACGCGACGGTACGGTCTCCGAAACGATCTTGCGCGGTGTTTGCATAATTCAGGAAACGAGTCAGGATGTTCGACTCGGTTTCCGTCCGTTTTAAATTCCATGCATCGGTAACAATGTACGAGGACCGTTTATCCGGCACCGGACCGGCGAGTCCGCCATTCGATCGACGATGCATTTGATTTCGAGAGCGGCCGGATGTCTCCGAGTCTCGTCGTCACTCCCGGAGAGTTGGGAAACAAGAGCTCTCGCTAGAAGAGAGCCGAAATCATCCTCCGGAACGAGGGGCGGGTCCCGCGACGGGACTTCGCTCGCGCTTCTGAAATATGCATTGCCTATTTGGCCGGGCTCGAGCTCGGAACTCTGGACGGACTATCGTCTAAAGTCTGGAGCGATTTCCATAGCTGCCGCTGATGCTCCGGCAAGTAGAGAAACAAACGCGCAGGGTTTCGAACAGGGGTACAAATTCCCGATAAGAATTCAACGAGCCTGAACACGGAGATGTTCGAATAGAAATCGCCGGGAAATCGCTGAGAACACGATGCCTTAAAGTGATGATAATTGAACGCCGGTGCTGCTGGTTTCCTTTTAACCCCTTGCACTCTCTTTCAAAACTGCGTCGATTAGTTATTTTTTCGTCCTTAATAATGTCCTTAATGGAACGAGAGGATTTTTGTTTCCTGATTGTCTTCATCTACTTCCAATCCCAAATTTTGACGATGGAAAATTTAAATTTTGTTTCAATTTAATAGAAACGACTGGCAATTATATTTATCAAATTATGTACGAAATGTTCGTCACGAGTCTGACTCGTTGTTATAATGCGAGGAGTTAAAAAACGTCGAATAATTCGAACCATTTGTATACTGGAATGTATTTATTCTAAGTTGATCAACGTCCACGTCGGTGGAACGAAAATAGCTCTTGCAATTATAACCAATTGTCGTGTCCTTATCTTCATGGTTACAACGATTAGCAATTATTCGATTGTGATAATTTCTGGGAAGATTGTATTCATCACGTGTCTATATATACTCAAATGTTTAAATAATGATGACGAGTTATCGGAATTTTGTTTAAACTAAGAAGGTTAAACTCGTCAACGTGTGACAAGAGTTTAATTGTGTTCATTAGAATCGATCAAAATTTTATACAGATAATGAATCCAATCCAATTGGATCCAATTTGAATTTTGTTTCTAAAATCCAATTTTAATTCGATAAGAATTCATTCGAATGAAAATTCATCCGTACAGTAAGTCGTATGCGATATAGTCGATTTGAATAAAAGTGATGGAAATATGAAATGATGTTATCGTAGTTGAGGAAAATATTCCTAGCATTTAAAAAACTTTCGTCTGCAAAGGGTTAACAGTCGATAGCTGCTGCTTAAATTTTAAAGCAACGTATAGTTAATTCTCCTAATTGTTTTTTAACTTGTACACAGAAATGAGCAATTTGGGAAGATTATATTCGAACCTTCCACCTCGGGATTATAGTTGTTCTCTCATTGCCCGTTTTTATTTACAAAATTGGGGAGCAATTATTACACGTATGATCAAATTACAGACGAAACGATTTTCTAAAAAGAAACGTGCAACAAATATTTTGCGGTAAAATACAAAAGGAAGATTCTATAATAATCGTACGATGGTTAGGAAAATCGATGGACGTGGCAATGGTAACGGCGCGAGGAGAAAGTAAAGGATGCATCGGTTTTTCCAGGTGACGAATCGAGGGTCGACACCGTGGAAAACAGTGTATCGATTCCGCGATAGCCTGTTAAACGGTCCGGCGTATTTTCTCGTCGGCGCCGCGCCGAGGAGCGACTTTTCGACAGCGGCAGCCGAAACGGGGAGATTCCCTCGTTTCAATCAATCGGCGGCGGCGATAAATCAAAGAGATTAACGACAGCCGATTCACGACTTCAGGAAGCACGGTGCTCTATTTACGGGACGGTCGATTTAGGTCGATAATGCGGAAGGACGAGAGGCCGTCGCGTCGCGCACCTATATCGATATACACATCGGTGCCGGGTAGTATAATAGAATGCATTCGAGGCCGCAGCACGTGCATGCCCTATCCTTCCGCGGATATTAATGGTGCAAGATATTGCTTTCGCACCGGCTATACCCGCCACCAGCCGCTCTATGCACTGCTATGTATTATTAATGCCGTCGCGAGACAAGAACGGGCTACGCGATCGGGAGCGACGCCTCGTGTTTTAACCTCTTATCGGACGACGAATCCTTTTAGCCGGCGCAAAACGTGACCCGCGACACCCCCGAAAAAACAAATTACCCCTCCGCGACTCTCCGCTGCAACATCGCGGGCTCCTAAACACCTTTAGGTAAACAATATTCTAGACGCATCCCCTGCACTCCCGAAAAGGTCCCATCAAATTCTTCACGTCTAAATTACGCTTTCCTATATGGAATTTCGCAGAATTATATTCGTCCGTGTTCCGAGATCTTGTGACTCGTATGTTTTTATTTATACGTTTAATTAGGTTAGTAATTTGGGGCACCGATAAGGGACAGCGCTGCTTGAAATTCCGCACACGCGTGTTCTGCTTCCCGCGAGTTCCCACGCTCCTGGACTAACCTACGAAAATTACAATTAGAGGAAAAATTCATTTTGCCGACTACGGAATTCTTTGGAGATACTGAACTCTGTTTCACCCGAATGGAGAGACATCGTCGGTCTGAGGTCGACGAAGACCGGTCAGATAAAGTCGTAATTCGGATCGTTCGATTCTGTATCGACGCTGTCCAGAACTGCCGCGGGTTAAGGGAACACGGAAAACTCGAGATTTCCGGCTAATTATTCGGAGAATGTGGGCGGAAGGGATCGAGAAGCCGTAAGAAGTTCTCGAGAACCGCGGGCACTCACCCGTGAACCTGGGGGGGGGGTGGGGGGTGGGGGGTTAACTTCGCAGCTTGTTTTCCCGTCCAGTCGAGCCGAGTCGAGCCGAGGCGGGCACACAATGGCCGCGCAATACTTGCGTTCCCGGGCGACAATTTGTCATGGGCGCAATTTAAAGTCCCGCGCTGCCCGTAATAAGGAATTATATCCGCTGCCTAACGGCCTGACGCGGTCTGAAATATTCGGAAAGTTTCTGGGTCCCCGTCTATATTTCGGGTTTCAGTCCGGGAACGTCTCCTCCTGGTGGGTAAGGCCGGGCCACGCCTCGCGACTCTCTTCCTCTTCAATTACATCGTCTCCGGGAGCGATGAAATTTAAAATCGGCGGAATGATTGCTGCCGCGGTAGCATCTGTGATTGGCGCCATTGCTATTTACAGTTTCCGAGTATTTATCTTGGCCGGAGGGAAAGAAAAACGCTTACTTCGCAAGTCGTTAGTGACAAACGATGATTTAAATGGCCAATTTCTTCAGAAGACGGTCTAACGAAGGAACCGCTAACTGCTTATAAATGGCAAACAACGAACGATAAGTACAAGTAATACAAAGTTAAGCGATTAAATAAAAGTTAAGTGATATTTTTAAGCTCGCAAACTGTGCGACGATATTTTCGAGACAAAATTCCTATTACGAAAATGAGAAAAACGTGACAATTTAGAAAAAGAATGTCGTACTCTATGGAACCATACGATTTAATTTTTATTTGAAAAAGATGAGCTGATTCAAATATAAAGATTAATTTTTGCCTTGAAAGAAAGAATAAACATCAACGAAATACGACTACATTGTATAAGTTTCACCAAGTGAAACAATTAGAATCTGTAATTATGTTACAATTTATTTACATGTATAAATTTTGTTATTATTATTATTTATAATATTTGTTCCAACTACAACTAGAAAGTTTGATGCCTCGATTGGCGCCAATAGCAGATCGTTTGTATAATTCCATACGTTCCAGTCAGAAAACCCCGATGCACAAATTACGAATCGTGTTTCCCTCAATTTGGTCGTCTGCTGATCCGACTTTAATTCACCGGTGCCCTTAACGAAAGGGCCCTCAGATTGAAATCAGGCAGAGAAACGCCCTAATCTTTTTCCCGGGCGTCTTCGACCGCTGAAGACGAGCACGAAGGAGCCGTGATCCGAGAGGACTGCTCGCGAGCCATTAATTTCTCGTTCAATTAGTAGGCCCGAGGATGATCCGCGGAGTTTCTTGGAGGGCCGAGTCTGCACTGCGACACAGACGGGGGCTGAGACCATCCGCGGATTAGAATCAAGCACCCGGACGGAAAAGTCGGGTCGTCGGATTAATTTGCGACGGCTCGTTGAAACAGATCCGGAGATTTATCGAGGAACGATGACCCCGACCACCCAATCGCCTTCCCAGGCCTGGCCATTTTCTCGCGACCGAAGACACTTTCCAGTTAGGCAGTCTTCTTTGTGCTCGAGCAAACGGTTTCTTCGTTCGCCTCGACCCACCCACCCACCCCCTCGTAATCTACAGGCTCGCTAACGAGACACCGAGTTTGTCAACGTCTTTACGGCCCTTCGATGGCCATCGAGGGCCGGAGGGCCGAGTTAACGGGCCGCCCAACCCCTACGAGTGGACTTTCAGCCCCTAGTTTGCGATCGACGGGTCAAGACCAACGCTTGCCACCCCTTCCCCCCGTTTTTACTGGTAAAACAGCGAGAATAACTTTTAGTTTTCTCGTCCTTGCGTAGAATTAAGGAACGTAATTATATCGTAACAATCGTTCCAAGTGTCGCTCATCAGGTTTTACAATCGAACGACTGTCCTACGTGTTCGAAACCATTATGCGATAACGTGTTCGTCAATATTCGTTGCGGAGGCGTGTAACATATTCGGTCCAACACCCTTGAAAATAGTACAGTTAATTATAGCGTAAATAATTCACAGCGGAGGTGCGAATTATATTTGTCAGTGTCCGATACCGGGGGAGGGAGGGGGGGCGCGAAGCATGTCGCTGGTATATTTTGCAAAATATCGAATTGTGGTGTAAATATCCGATGCCGGAGGCATGGAACATATTTAATGGAATGCTGTAGGAACTATCGGAGTTATTGAATTACCCTATGATCAGCAAAATTGCATATCTTCCGACGATTAAACACGGAAAGATCCTTCACCCGAACCGACGAATTAAGGAACGGCCGGGCAGATTTGTGCTAAACAAGTTTGTTAATCTCGACGGGGCGTTCCTGTCGGCGAAATAGTTGCGCAATATTTTGCGAGTTGAATTATAGAAATTGCGGGATCCTCGAGGAACATCCAAAGGGGTCTCTCTCTCTCTCTCTCTCTCTCTCTCTCTTTCGCTTGCTCCCTCTGCCCAAGCGGGAAGAGCCCGATGAGGCGGAAGGCAGAGAGAAACAGAGACAAGGAGACCGTAGAAAGGATTCCGAGACGGAGTGAGGCAGGGTTAATCGCGGTTCGGAACGATTCAAATGGATTCGAAGGTAATTTGAATAATTGTCAAATGCCGCGTGCCGCGACGAGTCGGTCGGTACCATGTACTTTCTTGGTTCGCGTCTGGAGCCTCGTTCGTTGTCCTGTTCGACGACCTCGTCGTCGTTGTCGTCGTCCTTCGAGCTCGTGTTTTCCCGTGGCATTTCAAAATCAATTTGTCTTCCACGCCGCTCTCCATTCCCTTCAATTTGGCTTGTAAATGTCGTCTGAATATATTTCGCTGGTCGGAGAAACCCGGGCCAATCTCTGTCCCGAATCCAGCTGAACGTCGAACGCCGTATCTCTCCCTTTCCTCTCGCCCATAACTCTCCCTCTCCCTCTCTCTATCTTCTCTTATATCTCTCTCTCACCTTTCTTATCTCTATCTCTTTCTCTCTCTCTCTTGGCACACCTATCTCTCTCTCTCTCTCTCTTCTCGAGCACGTGTCGACGAGTATCGGGTCAGGGGATAGGAATTCTTCGTAAAACGCGACGAGCGCGTCGGCTTTCCATCCCGCGGGATTTCAATCTCTGCCCGCGGCGGCGACCCGATAAGCCTCGACAGGCACCAGCAACTTTTCGTTTCTTCGAGAAACCGCCCCCGGGGGTCAGCCTGCTTCCGAACAGCCCCGCAAACTCTCCCGACACTTGTTCCCTCCCGTTTGCCGCATTTATCAAGCTTAACGAGCAGCGTCGCGCCGGAACCACCCTCGGATCCATGCAATCGCTGCGTTTCTCCCGCTTCTTGGTACCCTGCACGCTACTGTAACGACTCGATGCAATAATCATTCTACCGCTTGTAATTGGTCCCGCCCCCAGCATCTTCCTCGCTGAGAAACACAATTTTCCTGCAACGATAGACCTTGGTAATCTGCAATGTCGGTCTGAGAGAACCTGGAAAATATTTTAAACTATTTTTCTTAGAATGTTTATAATTATTTTTGCTTTAATATCTGTATACGGTGTAAAATCTTAGCTGTATAATAATATTAATAATCTACGTTTACACGACTAGCTGAACTTTTTTATTATTACATAATAATTATAAAATTGTTATAAAATTATTGTTAAGTAATAATTATGAATGTAATTGGAAATTCGTATGCAAAATTTAGCGGAGTCGTAAGTCCCGCTTGCGACAAAATTTAAAGAACTGTTGGTGAAGATATTGACAATGACTGATCGTCTCGCTGCGTTTCTCAAAGTCTGAGACATTTCGTATAGCAAGCGTCCAACGCGGAAGGAAGACGAGAACGAAGTCTGCGCAAATCGGTACAGCGACGCGATAAATTCCGGTACGTAGATACCCGGCCGTATTTCCATAGCCGGACCTTCGTCCCGTCGAATAAACGCCCGCGCCGTTGGATTTAAAAGCCGGCTTAATTACCGTAAGATCGTATTCCGCCTCCGCCAGTTATTAATTTTAACTACCGGTCGGCGTACAGCCCGCGCTCGCCGAGCCAACTCTTCATTGTTATTCGGATCCCCCGCGAAACAATAAATTGCGCTTCCGTAGACGGCGCGGCGGTCTCGTCCCATCCCATCGGTCACGGGTCCGTTCGCTGTTCGCGTTCCACCGCCAATGAAAAAACGCTGGCTGACTTTCGCAGACGGATCTATTTTCGTCATCGCCATTATCACCGAGAATTTCGAGGTTTTAGGGATCTCCAGAGGAGAGCCAGCCTCCTCTGTGCGCGCTGCCGGTCGTTTTCGCGTGACGACCGTTTCCTGCTTAGCTTCTTGACACCGCGCCGAAGATAACCTCGTTATTACGGAAAACCGTCGGAAGCTCAGTGACGCGCTTTCATGTCGGCTAAAATAGGTGGCATCGCAGTAACTAGAGCATCGCATCCTCTCGCATTAAATTAGTCGCTTCTGTGTGCCGCTCTCTCTCTCTCTCTCTCTTCCTTCCATCTCCACCGGTCTCTCGCGTGTCGCGCGCGAGCGCTGTTCTTCTCAGCGCTCTCCGTTTTCGCGAGCCTGCCTCCTCCTAGCCCGGAAAATTCGCGTCTACTGCGTCCTAACTCCTCCGCGAGGTCTCGCTCGTCTTTTTCGTCCCAAATATAATCACCTTAGACCCTCCATGAGAGAGTTGGGAAAACGAATACACCTAGGTTCTCGCCAGAAATTTCATGCTTTTGTGTTCCTCGAAATTTGAACTCGTTCAGAAGCTTAACCTTAACATCCAGAGATTAATAAATATATAAAAAATGTACAAAGGGCATTGTCAGAATGAAAGTACATGTTTAAAATATGTACAGATTCTTTGACCATTGACCCTTTGCTGTACTCGCTAAATGCGAATCCTGTTCTATTTTCTGTTTAAGTCAGAATCAAATACTTTTCCCTTGTCACCGATATTTAAACATTAAAGTAGATGTAAATATGCAATAAATATAAAGTTTCTTCTTCTACTAAAAATTATTGCGATCGAAAAAGTTATAATTACTACTATTGTATAGAAGACAGTATAGTATGGGATTAAGCATGCTATTGTTAGTAGTTTGATGGCTGTCGTAATAGTTTTCGTATGTGGAGGGAATAACAGCTTTCCGAAAAATGAAACAAGTATTGCCGTTCGCGACAAGGTATACCGGATCTCGAATTCGATCTTGGAGATCGGAACGAATCCGCGCAACGCGATCGAGATTCGGACGAATTGGGGCGGAAGAATGTGCAGCGAATGTATTTCTCTCGGCGGAGCGACCCCTAACGAACGATCGCGATCGATTCAGACGGCCGTGATCGTTACTTCCGGGCGAAATTTCGAAATGTCCGGCATCAATCGCGGCCCGGGTAGGATCCGGCGCGACGATATGTCTTCGTGGCCCGGCAGATGCATCGCCGGCGCAGCGACACCCCAATCGATTCGATGCAGCGGGGGGTAGTTTCGGATAGGATTCCGAGCAGAGGAGAACGGCAACGGCCGATACCAGCGTAGATACCGTTCCAGCCATTCATCATTTTTCAGCGGGAGCCCGCGCTACCGCTTCGCGATGTCGTTCTCGTCGATCACCGGCGCGCACCCCTTGCCACGGCGGGCGGCTAGGGGATTTCCCTATTGTCTCGGGAAAATTACACGGATATCTCTGGCGCGGCTCGCAACGTCATCGCGTCCCGCGTAGCTATCAATTTTTAGAAAATCGGTCTGTCGCTCTGGAAACGCGGGAGAACCGGCTTCTACGATCCTCGAAATTTTTATTCGATCATCGTTGCTACCGAACGCATTATCGATACGCTGCTAACTGGTCTCCGGGTGTCTAACATTGCTAGCGTTAAAAGAAGCAGTCTTTGCCGGCTTTGTTTAAAGAATCGTAGCGAGGATAAAGATCCATTTACATAATGCGTAAGGACACAGAATTGTGGAAAAATAAACTACAAGAGTTATTGTTAAAATTGTTTCTCAATTCGATGCTTGACAAATGTTTGCAACAACGTTTCTTCGTCGCCGGATCGAGAGGAATTGGAGCGAGAAACGGGTCACCGCCGGCACGTCGGTGTCGACAGAACACGGCCGATTAATGGAGCCTAATCAACGCATTGTCATCTATTTATTCGTGTCGCGCTCGCCGACACCATTAGCGCGGGGTTAATTCTAGATCGCGATATTGGAAACTTCTGCTAATCAGGACAGGCACTTAACGGGTTGGGTCAATAAACGGCGGCAGGCCGAATCGGACGCATTCGCGGCGACCGTGTTGCCAGCCAATGTTCATTCGCCAAGGCAAATTCGTGCACTCGGAATCGGAATAATCGCGCCCAATGAGCCGGAATATGACCGTTCGAGTAAACTGTAACGCGATTCGATTCGTCTCGACTTGACTCCAACCAACCACGGCTCGGCCCGTCTCGTTTCTAGACCAGGCCCGAACGAGTTCGAAAGGCTCGGCGACCGTTCCCCGAGAACGCGATCGAATCGGTTTCCTTTCTTTTCCGCAGCCGGCGAACGCTGATCTTAGAGCACACGAGTCGAACAATGGAACAGCCCCGGCTTCCCGTCTCCCCATTTGCTCTCTTTACGGTGATCGGCCGGTTACCTTTCAATCTGTCCGACTCTTGGCACGGTAATGCCGATTTCCGCTGTTTTCGAGCTTGAACTCCCGGTACGCTTGCGTCGGTTCCCTCTGGAAGCGAGTAGAGAAAACCGAGGAACGAGCAGAGAAATTTATTGCAGAATGAAACAAGACTGGATTACTTCATGCGACGCAGCTTTGTTAAAAAGTCGTAAAAGATAACGAGGTCGTCGCGGAGTCCTCGGCGGATCGTGGATCGGGTCGGCGGATATTTGTGTTGGTGATCGAAGGGGCGCGTGCCAGGCGAAACAGTTCTTTCTAGAACCTCGTTAGAACGTCCGATGGGGGGGGGGGGACTTTAGAACCGACAGTCACGAAGAACAATTTACGTGGGTGGCGTTGCGCCGCGGAATACCGGCAGAGCAAACCAGCCGCCGTCTACTTGCCCTCACACGCACGTCAATCAACAGGATCTCGGTGGTGGTGCTTGTCGGTGAAACCATATACGAGCCGTTTACATTATCATAGAGGAGAGGGGTGGCAGGGAGACGCCATAGAAGAGGGGCTGCACGCGCGGCACACCGCTCGCCGTCGCTCGGCGCCGGTCCGCCTAGATTTACGTGTATTTACGCGTCCCCGCGAATTTGTCGGCGAACAAATGGGGAGCGGTTAAGCGTTCCCGGATATCGTCATAGTTCCAGCGAACTATCAGAAATGTAGTTAACCGGTTATTCAGTGCGCTCGGTTCATTTAACCTTCTGCGCCGGGTCTCGCGTGAAATTGCACGGGAATTAGTAATTTAAACGAATCTCGCGCGCGCGGCCCTTCCGCCTCGACTCGACTCCGCTCGGCTCGTCCCGCCTTCGAGAACGTTTCGCCGGCTCGGTTTTTGTTTGCAGGATCTACAAGTGTAACTTAACACTCGACCCGCCGCTCTCCCGGCGCCAAAGTAAATCCGCCGGCGTCTGTCGTTATCGGCCCCTCTCACGTCCGCGTAAAGTCTACAATTTCCACTGCTCCTCTCTGTGTCACTTGTATCTCCTAATTTCTCCCAATCTCCTTTGGAACACCTCAGTCGCCCTAGCGATCCTTTGTCCACGAACGAACACCGTACGGTTCCAGAAGAATTAACACCTTGGCTGCGCATCCTGTTACCTCTAGTATTTCTTGATTTGACGTATCGGCCACTGTCGCTTGCGTTTCAATTCGGTTTCGAACCTTAGGTTATACACAATATATTGGTATATACAGCCTAGGTTGAGAGATGTTCGATAAGACGATGGTCGTCTGCTCACATTCGATGTGATAAGGAACTCGATGCATCTCGAAGAAACAGAATCGACGTTACAAAATGGAATATTGATGTGTAGAGTGGAAAATTTACCTCGAGATTCGCGTCTATTATGTCTATCTTCCCGATACTAACAAGTTGGTTCTAAAAGTAACGGATTCTGTATCGGTTTCAGTACTCTCTAACTTGAATTGTCTAGAAGCGCTCAAAATAACTAGACTGCGGGTCTGTATGCAAGCGTACTGGTACTCCTATTAACCAGTCAGCTGTTTTCGACAAGACTACTTGTCGTAATACAAAATGTAGCCATTCCTGTAAGAGTATATATACTTCTTTGTTAAATTATATATTTTGTAAAGGTATTGATTTTGAAAGTGGGCGCAGTTTCTTTTCTGAAGACATCGAGCTAGTTTAATATTTACATTTTTACGTTATATATAATTTCTATAGAATGCAATAACCTTTAGAAATACAAGAACATTATATTATATCATGATATCATTTGGAAATATTTTTAAATTTGTTAAATCATGAAACCCTTAAATATCTGGATTTTAAATGAAATGAACTCGTGTCACTTTCAAAATGCACACTTTTTAAAGAGATTGCAATAGCTAATGGGTTAATATTCCATAATCCTATCACAATTTTAGAAAATTCGACCAAATGGCTATTTCTTCAGACATCACGGTAGATGCCCGCAATACCTGTGATATAGTCAATTGTACGCGATACTGGAGTTGAGAAAGTAAACTTTAATGCTTTTACGTTTATAGACATTTATTTATGTTTATAGATGCCTTATTCGCTTTGCTACTGGCATAAACACGTCACTATCAGAAGATTCGTTATCACGGCCTTCACTAAACACTTTTGTACCTTGCATTTTTAAGGGTTTCTTAAATTTTAATAATTGAACTGCTTCGTAACAGCAACGATAAGAATCGTGACTAACTGTTCCGAGGTGTTGAGAGGAACTAACATTCAGTCACGAGCGTAACGGGCAAAAAATCAGTCCGCGAGCTCGGCTTGTTATGTTTACGTTTGGCCCGAGTATGTGTTCGCAACTCAGACTCGCGATGTTTATGTTTGGCCCAAGTATCTGTTCGCTAGTCTGACTCGCGATGTTTATGTTTGGCCCAAGTAACTGTTCGCGAGTCTGACTCGCGATATTCATGTTTGGGCAAAAATCTTCATCGCGAGTCAGACTCGCTAAAGTACGGGAAGGGGTTAATGGCGTTCCGTATCGACTCCGTATAGGGTTTCCTCTGTAAACGAGCGAGTTCGCGTACGCCAAACCGAGGCAGGGTGTAAACGAGGGCCACGCAGCCACGGCCGACGACATCCTGTTCAGCTAGCCTCGAATAATTAATACCTTGCGCGGTGCCCGTGGTCATTAATTCCATGACTCCACGCGCTCGCGTAGCAGCCGGTGCGCGCGCGCGTCGTCTTTGACGATGCTCGGTGAAAATTCGTTCCCGTAGGAAAATCCCGTCACGCGTCCGCCAACCAAGCAACCGAGCTAACTCGCCTCGAAGAGCAGCGTCTCGTTAACGAGTTCCTCGCAAAAATCCTCCGGAGAACGGTCCTCTCTCTCCCATTTTTAAACTCGTTTTTGCCCGGTGGGGCCGCGAGGGCCGCGAGGGCCGAGGGGACGCGAAAAACCGAGGCCGCGAATTTAGTCGCGGAACGAAATTTTGACGAGACACGGGACGGATCAATCGGGGATATGAGTCAATTTTCATGATCCCGGGTCGCCTGGTAATGAGATTCCCAATACATTTTAATGGGAAACCATTACGGGCCGCGTAACTAATTGATGTTCGAATAAAAGCCGAATAGGCGGAAATAATACAGGGGGTTTCTATCACCGACTTCTATACGTATAATGCATCGGTCTGCGAACTTCACGGCACCGAGCAGACAAATTGCCGCTGTGGTGGGGATAAAGCCATTTATCACTAAACTGCGCGGCTTCATGCAAAATAAAAATTGTCTGTCCCGATTGTTAGAAACGAAAGACGAATAGTACGAATAGTACTAGACGAAAGTAGTAGTTGGTATTGTGAAATTCATTTAATTTCTCTACAGTTGTAAATTTCACTTCCACGCTGTTATCATAAGCGTCGGCGATTAGCCTTTTCGTTTCTGGTTTATGTTTTCCAGCTACAAACCGAATTCGAAAATTGCTTTTAACTACACCGTTTTGCGACTATCGATAAAATCGTAGGAATCAATGGAAGGATTTGAATAATTTTGAAGAATTCGTCGATGTCTAGTCATGATTCCAGTTGACTGCAGCTAACGAATCGATTTTTACATTAAAATATTAAAGTAATGCTCAACACGAAATGGAGCACATTAATATTAATATTAGTCGATGCGACTAGATCCCTCGGATGGAATGTATTTGCCTCCGATTAAAAATTAAATGCTTCAGAAGGACGGTTTCCGATAGTTTTTTCAACTTAGATTCGGTCCAGTCGATGGCTTCACTGTGACAACTTTCACCCTCGTCGGCCGAGGTTATTGCAGCGCGGTTCTGAAGAAAAAAAAGGGGTGGATTACACTTAAGACGACGGAATTCGGTGGGGTCGTCTAGTAATATCGTGTTTTATTTCCGCGGCGAGGGCCGAAAATCCGTGCTTTGCCGGCATAAAGCCTGCGGGATAAAAAAGAAGTCAGAAGTCTGGGGGGGACGGAACGCGTTCCGGTTCATCATCGTCGGGGATCGGCGAGGTCGAGGGTGTAACCGAACGAATAAAAATCGAGGGGAACCGCCTTGACCGCCTCGGCGAAGAAAAACCCGGGGACAAACCGCACCGATGCCGCAGGAGCTCGATCCGGTCGATAGAGGACTAATAATAGCGAGGATTTACAGGGGCGTGCGGCCGCGATACTCGCAGTTCCCCGCAATTCCCCGCGATTTCCGTCTTTATCCGAGCCGCAGACCGATCCATTCTCCGAGACGCCATTGAAAAACGTTCCGGCCCGATTTATCGGCGCCGATAGCGCCGGCAAGAGAGAAACAATGAAATTCAACTAAACTCTCGAGAGGCCGGCCGCCGCGATGGCGATGGGAGTAGTCCGGGGAGCTTAGGAGGATCCTGGGTGGGGACAGTGGGGATGCGAAGAGGGGGGGGGGGGGGGGGCAAGGGGCACGGTGGAGGTTCCGCGAGTGCTCGCGGGCTTCGAGGGTCCAGCGGAAAAATGATAAATGTGGAGCCGCGGCCGTAACAAGCCCTCTCGAGGGGAGCCCCAGTTTTTAATTGCCTCGTACCACCCCGGCAACCCTTTCGCCGACCCGACCCTCTTTGCTATCTAGCCGAGTGCGGTAACACCGACGGAAGAACCAAGGATTTATCGCGGCGCTGTTCATCCGACGCGATTCCTTCTAGGCTGCCCATTGTTTTCGACTCCTCGGGCGAGAATTAACGAAAAGCAACCGCAAACATTTTTCTGTCGAGGGTCGCCGGGGAACACGAAATCTGGGATCACGCCGGCGTTAACGGACCAGTCGATTCCGCAAAACTATCAGATTTACTGGAACTTGAGGCGAATTATCACACTTTTCGCTCGTTTAGTTTTACTAAACTACTCTTAGATGTATAATTTCAGAGTACGAGGCACAAATATTTTGAAGAAGATAATGGAAATCTATATTCGCAATTATTACTTTATACATCCGATGTCTATTAATTGGTTCTTCGATGACTGAACTGCGTCTAGTCCTCGACAATTTTGCTTAAAAATGATAGTAATAATTCTGAATAATTTTATAAGCAATTATTTCGATTTTAAAACAACTATTAGAAAACTGCAGGTAGATAAAATGTTATTATGCAATGCAGTAGCGAAAACCAATATGCAGCAAATTTTCTCGGGATCATGAAAGTCGCCAGGATACCATTACAGGGTTATCTCTCGGCATTCTAGTAGTAGACCTCTTAAAATTGTTACGTCACTTTCCAAAATAGTTTTCACACTCTCAAATTTATTTACGTTTAGTCAGCTATTAAAAGTGTAACTGTCAGAAGACACAAGTTCATTCGCATTAAATACAATAATCATATAAAATGGAAATGCTCTAGGTTATGAAATATTCTTCGTGTGAGAAAGTTTAATATTTTTGGATCTCATAAGTCCTGACAAACATCACGTTAGTCAGCGTATGGGTAAAATTGACACATTTTGGAAAACTTATAAATGACCTTATTTGAAACTTTACATTGTGTGATCGATAAAATGCATACGAAATTCTTCTGTGTCTATTAGTAACTATATCGATGCGACGGAGGTGAATGAAGTGACCAATAAATGTCTGTTGCCATAAAATAACAATATCTCCGTCTCCTTGTCACGGAGAGCACGAGAATCCTGAATTTTTCCACGTCGATCGATCGGTATTCCGGCGCGCCGGGTTCATCGTTCGCCAGGGATCTCTTACAAGTTGCTAAGGACCTCGGCGTTGTTTTCCGGCCGCGCTGAAATTCCATCAGCGATAGTTCGCCCCCGACTTTTTTAGCTTCTATTATCGAGCAGGGCGTAACCTAAAATCCACGCTTCTCAGCCAGGACTCGGTTTAATCAATTTCGGCGGGCTGTGGAGCAGAGCAGAGCAGAGAGCGAAGCAGAGCAGAGCCGAACGAGCGCTTTTTCCCTCGGCAAGTTGGATCCCCTTGTAACTCGATTCGACCCGTCGACGCCGGAATCGAAGACCGCCGTTTCTCGTAACAATTTTCTACCTCGGGGCGTCCTCGCTTTTCGTTTGAATCCCGCTCCAACAGCCGCGGAGGACACGAGGATGAGAGATTCGGGATCCGGCGGAAACAGCGGCGAAGTCAACGGCGAAACCACTCAAGAAAATATTAGAGTCTGTCCTTTGTTCGGCCGTGAAAGAGCCCGGGCCAGACCCGAGCCAACCCCTCGCGCTGGTTCTCGGCGCGCGCGCGCGCGCGCGCGGGAAAATCGGCGCCGCGCGAGTTATTCTTGTGAAATCGTTAAAATATCGCGGCGACCGGCAGAATGGAGTTTTCACGGACGAGATACCGGCGCGGCCAGTATTACCGCTTTCAATGCGCAAAGAAATATCGTTATAGGTGCGATTTAACGCACCCCCGCGATCCAAACCGTAAGAGGATTACCGGCGCACTGGAAAAAAGGACCAATAGGCGAGCCCACGGTTTCACAGGGCCGCGCAATTGTTGGCCGGGACTGATCTTTTTTTTCTCGTTGCATCGCCATTTTGCCGCAACCCCTAACGCGATCATCTATATCAAGCCTGCGTTTTTAGTCGCGGTAAATGTCCCGGCGACCTGCTGCTTGCGTTCTACCTGCAACTTCTATCCGCCGTTTGGAATAAGGGATGCTGGGAAAATACGTTGACCCTGTATTTGCTCAATTGGTAGTGATATATTATCTATAAACAGTGCCAAAGTGGAAACAGTTGCGTTTGGTTAATGCTTTGTAACCGTTTATTCATACAGCAGCCAATTTAAATCACCGACTATTGGTATTAGTGACAATAAGAGGATTAACTGTAGGACGACCACGTACTATTTTCTGCATAAATCACATTCCATAAGTATGCATTATATGCATTGTATATATTATTATTACTAATATTGTTTGTTTCGACGCGAGCGAAATATTAGTTGCTATAAGGCAATTTAATTGAAAGCTACTTTCGGTTATCGCTCGACTTCACGTTGGGAAATTAATCGCAAGTGAATATTTAAGTAAATCGGTCAAGTTAAAATATAAATTGCTTTAATATAAATGTTGGACTAGCAAGGTAATTCTCCGAGAGACAGCGGTTGTGCTTTGTACAATTGTAGTTGATCGAGTGCTTGTTTTTTAATTTGGTCGCACCCTTTATACTAATTTGGTGAACCAAGAGCGCACCAATCAGTGCTTAGCATTATTCTACAATTTTGTCTACGTGCAGCCAACGAAGGTTCGCATTATGATGTACAAATTATTTTAATTATTTATTTATTGTTAGTGCCGTATATTGTAGATTATATGTTAAATATCCCAAATGTTTTAGTACTTACATACGCGTTCTCAGACAAATTAAAAATTATGTAGGATCGGCAGAATCCCCTCGGGGTCATTCTAGGGTTAACATTTATCTTAAAAGATTCGAGTCAGAAATGTGTAGCTACAGTAACTACTTATTTCATTGCTAACGTATTAACCATACTGAAAATTAAAATCTGCGCGATATCTACAAGTGCAATAAATGGTAATATACTGTCAAGGGTGCTAGACGTTACTGCAATTGTTTAGTTCAATATCTTCAGATCGATGAGTTTCTTTTAATTACAATATATCAAAAACAACATGTGCAGAGTTAAAGAATCGATAAAGTCGATTGCTACGAGAAAGAAAAAGGTTTTCACCGAAGCACCTGCGAAACGTTGATTGCCTGAGCGAGACCGATTAATTGGGGAATGCAAACATCCCTGTTGTTTAACACCAGTCGGTGGAAGAAAAAACAGTCTGGCCGAGGCAGCTCAGAAATTAAACGATTCCGGAGCAAAGAAGACCTTCCCCCTTCCGGTGGAGGATCCCGTGGGTGCGGGTCGCTCGCCGTAATCGTCTTCGTTTCTTCGAGATCAAAGGTGTAATTACGACACACGTTCTTTGGGAGTACTAATTAACGACGCGACTCTTACTGGCCGGGGTCGGTGGAAGGAGAAGTAACAGCCCTAGGGGGGGACAAAGGTTCCGCCTCGTTGGCTCCGGAGTCGGAGACCGGGTCTCTGGTAGGGGTTGAGGGTGCGATCGCAGGGAAAACAAGGGGAGACGACGCAGGCTGGTGGGATTAAAACGCGTACGCGACCTTCGTACGGTTCGTTTGACTCTTGTCGCGTCTTCCTGGCGCCGGACCCGATCGATCTCGTCTGCCGGATATCTCGTAAACAGCGCCGAGGGAGTGGGAGGCTGCCAGATAAGCAGCGGAGCATTTCTCTCTTTCCTCTCCTGTCCTGTCCTCCCCTGCCGGCGATCGCCTGCAGACTTCTACCCTCGAATTCGCTTTATTTGCCCGTGATCGAAAAAACGGAACCCGCGGTAGACTCTATCTCTCCTTCTGGAGCCGCGAAACTGCCGTTAACGAACTTTGCAATTGTAGAAGCGGCAGCAACGACAATTAAAAGCAGCCGTCGACTAATTATTTCTCTCTTTCCAACCCTTTGTATTACATTATCGTGTTGGACTCGTTCTCAAGATTTCTAACGTGATCGAGTTAATATCCGTGTTACGCACTTCTTTTAAATTAATTAAGATACTGCGTGCCTGTGTACCTCAGATATTATGAAAAAAGAGTTCTATTGTCAGACATGGCCCAGCAACGATGGCGAACTGTTAAGCATTGCAGCAAAGATTGGCATATAAGAAATACAAACTTTGGTGCATTTAAGTTTCTCATAAGGCATAAAAATCTTGTTACATTGTCTCAATTGTTTTACCTTGTCTGCTTTTAACGGGCAAACTTTAAAACTCAGTTATTATCGGCACAATGGAATTCTTCTTCAGAAACGAGTCCGAAGGCATCGGATCCGTAGCTTCGTCGTTAAAACGACTGAACAGGAACGCCGTGTTAAAAACATCGCTAACTCGAGAACACGGAATCGGTTCAAACGCGAAGTCGTTGAACGCGCCACGATCCCGATGCTGCGGAGCGTTCTTAAACGCGTTCGACGATCGAGATCCTTTCTTTTTCAATTTAGAACCGGCGTGCTACGTGATTTCGTCGGGCCGAGGAATCGACGGATTTCCCTCGGCCGATCGTAATATTCGGAACGATCTGCAACCGCACCTGCCTCCGGAAGGGAGGAGGGGTGAGGGGTGAGGGGGAGGAAGGGAGCGAGAAAGGCGAGGAGAGCGCCGGTGGCTGCGTAGAGGTGTTCGACCGGTCGCAGGCGTTCGCGCGTGAAAACGCCAAGGTGAAACTTTAATCGCGTTACCGTGGTGCGCGCTGGTGAACTTTTGATTGCGCGAGACACCCCGCCATCGTCGTCGTCGTCGTCGACGTCGACTCGAGAGGAAACTGTCGCGAGTCTTCAAGCTCGCGCGAGATATGCAGATGTTACAATCAAGGGCCGGTAGAATGGGCAATACGTCGAACGCGTAATCAGGGGAGCTTAGTTAATCAGACGTAATCTAGTCGCCAAATAGAGATAAGTCAAAGCAAACGGCGGGCATCCATCCACGAGAGGCGATATGAAGGCGGGGGCGGGCGGGACGGGCGACGAGAGAGAGAGAGAGGGAGGATAAATAAAACATAGACGTAGATTTTGCCTAATGACGGAGCCGTCGGAACGGGGACTGCAGATTGGATGCGACGGTTGCGCCGCGACGTCGGCGAGAGGGACGCGGTCTCGCATGCCTCGAACTTCGAGACGCACCGGGACGAATCTCCGACGGCAGAAAAATCCTGAAACCTCGTTTAGCGTTTCCAAACATTTATGCAGGGCCAAAAATGGTGCAACGTTTTTTCTATGTTTTGAGAATTTCAAATGGATCCTGTACGTAGACTGGAATAATGATTGCTTTGCGACGACGACAAGACTGAATATATTTAAATTTTCTACCATATTTTATTACAATATATCCTATCATTAACGCGTTGACATAATCATTTCCTATGAAATAGTCTTTAAAATTTCAACATCTCTAACCCTTTTAGTAATGTAAATACAATATAACATTTCGTAGGTAACATTTGCACTTTATAGTGTATACGCGAAGCATCGTACTTCTGCTAGATGATAGAATGTACCGGCACGTCAGCATCAGTTATCATTCGTAAGCGCCAGTTCATTAGCAAATCAGATCACCGAATATTCCATAGCTTAGTTAGTCGCTCTCGGACAATGGCGAGTACGCAACACTTCGTAACGTTTCTGAATTTGCTTAGAAACACCAAAAGTACAGACAAGAAATTAAATCCAAAAGAAATGAAGAATGGCCTGTGTGTAAACGCAAATTGACGCAGATTGGTTATAACAGGCGTGCTTCCGAATTCAGAAGGTAACCGGATGGCGGGAGCTACTTGTTCGCAGACTCTAAATGAATTTTAACGATTTTATTTCGCCGATGAGAGCCGCCGCTCGATACACTTGATTTCCACGGGAACCGGCCGATAATTGCTTGGACAATCGCGTTTCGACGAGTCGGCCGGCACACTCCTGATTTAATTCGATTCGGTATCGGCGCTACGGCGCGCCGTGCCGCGCTGTGCCGCGCCGCTCCGCGCTCGTTTCGGCAAGTTTTTCGAGCGGCGCGCGGATCCGCAATCGCGCGGGTCAAGTGCGACGATCGAGCCCCGAAAACAACGCAATTACCCCGGCTACAAACCGGAGGAAATTCTATTCGAACTAATGTCCCCGTCGCTCGGGCCGCGCGCGGCGCTCAACCCTCAACCCTCGAGTATATTCGGCCGGCTTTGTCTTGTCTCCTGCTCAATTGCGTATACATCGGGTTCGGTAATGTATCGAGTTTGTCTCGGCTTCTGGATGCCCGACAACGGATGGTCGGATTATCCGTAACAGCAATTGTGTGCGATTCCAGTCAGCCTGGCATTTCTAATTATCTCGCGGATAAATCTATCCCCGGGTTGGTTCCGCCGCACCGGTATGAATTCCGTCGAGAGATCGTAACTCTCTACTCTCTCTCTCTCGCTCTCTCTCTCTCTTTCTATCTGCCTCCTCTCGAAGGAGTCGCCGGGACACGCGTCCTACGAAACGGCCAGCAATCGAGGGACTGCGAAACCAATTCTACCGAATTCGATCGACAATCAAAGTTGCGAGAGGCGCGCCGGAGAGACGAGCCGCGGTCTGCTTCGTACTATTTTATAAATTCGACTAGACCGTATTCAAATTCCGACGAAGTTTCGTCATTTGCCGCGTGCAACGTACTTTGGGGCAAAATGGAGTGGCCAACAGAGGGGCGAACTTTTCTGAACCGCAACTTTGGCAAGCTAGTCCGCGGAACTCTACATTTGCGAACGGATCTGCAGCGTGATAATTACGAAGGTCCGAGTTGCATACGCTGGATAATCAATCGTATCCCAGAAGCATAATTTCATCAAGCACGTAACAAGAGGCTAGAATATATTGTTCACTTTTCGCATTTCGTTCGTCTTCGATACATTGTCTAGTACTCTGAAGATAATGTTTCGAAGTTGTTCCATAAAGGAAGATCGCGCTCTGCGAGCTTCCGATTCGATTTTTACGGTGGTCTGCTCGCCGGCCGATGCAGAATCTCTGACAGAAGTTACGGTCGTGCGGCGCGTATTAATTCGTGGTTGTTTCTGGCAAGGCGGAGCTCCGATAGATTAGGAACGGCAAGAGGGTTGGTTCGATCGCGATACGACACGGCGTGGCGCGAGACTCTGAGAGAGGGTGACAAGGAGAGAGGGTACTGCGACGACCCGAACGGATGGATCGGCGGAAACACGTGACGTCGGCCCAGTTACAATTCCCTCCGTGCAGGTAATCCCGAGGATCTCGCGGAGACAAACGCGGAGGGAGAGGGAGGGCGAGCCCTTTCCGGACGTCGGGGGTGTTCCGTGGAACCGCCCACGACAAGGCGCGTTATCGAGCACCACGGCAGAGCCGTTTCGCATCGTGAAACGGAGAGCGCACGTCGGGGCTAACAAGCTCCTCCATTAACGGTACGTTAGACGTGACACGTTACGCGAATTTCGAAACACCGATCCGGAACTGTTACCGCCGCTACGTTTGCGCTACGTCTTACCGAACTACCCCGTCGCCGCGCCGGCTAACCCTTTGTACGTCCTCGTTGATGGACGCGACCATGTACGTCCTCGTTGATGGACGCGACCATGTACGCCCTTAGTTGCGCGACCACCGAGCAGATTTGCCCTTTGCGCGCAACGTCTCCAGGACTTTAAGTACGCCGCCCGACCCTAAATAGATTCACGGACCGAAAGAAACCGTTCCTGCACGCGAACGCCACCCACCCGGCACCCTCTCCCATCCGACAAATAGGGGATACGGCTGGAAATCCTCCTCGTCGCCCACGCTCGAAAGAACCGTGCGACAACTGTTCCACAGCGTGATCAAATTTCTTTCGTCCTCTGAGCTGTAAAAGTAGTCTGTAAAATTGCTACACGCTTCAGAGCATTGCCAATCGAACGACCCATCTCAGACGTCGACGTTCTTCTCACTCTACACCAAACTGTTCCCGAAATCTTCTCAAGGTCGCACAGATTCTCCAGGTGTGGGAGAAGCAGGGTTTTCTGGAAGGGACGATGTATGCAGCGAACGCATCTGCAACGAGATTGCATCGATCGAAGGGACCGGGTCCAAACGACACCGGGCCGTGGCGCGGCAATCCCAGAGGTTACGCTACTTGAAATGCCGAGGGTTTAAAGGGCCGTTCGAGTGGAATGATTCCTAAGCGAACGAGTACTCAACTTTGACGGCTGCCGGACTCGGGGGGCAATTCGCGTTCGAAACGCCCCCCCCCCCCCCCCCAGCGAATCAGGGGTTGTTGTTACTCAACGTGCAGTGTGCCTGGCGCGGGGAGCCATTCTGATGGAAGACTTTCCACGAGTCAAGGACAGAACAACTTCGGGAATTGCCGCTTTGGATGCGACGCGTTTGCGAGCCTGCTGCGGCGACACCTTGTCCACCCGAGTGCGAACAACAAATTCAGGGTGGCCGCTAAATTTTTATAAAACCTGGCAGTTAAGATATAAATCCTGCATTGTGATGATGATATTCTTACCGCATTTATGGTGCGAGGTATTTTCCTGCAACCCCGCCTGAGTCGGTTCGAGACAGTTTCGTTCGACTCCGATCAGTGCAAATTTATTACTAAACATCAATATTTGTATAAAGATCCGGCGTTTTGGCCGCGTACAATCAGCAACTCTGAACTATAATAAGAATTCCATACAAAAAGCCGTGGCGTCAATAAATTGTCACTTTACGTAAAGATCGCCGGCCTCCTCTTTTCAGATAGGTATTGGATGATAGAGCTTTGGCGATACCGCACAGGATCGTAAACAGCGTTCGATAAATATTGCTCGAAATAAAGAAGACGATGATAAATGCTAGTTTACGTGGAGGTTGATGCACGCGAGCCGCTTTCAGGAACGTCAGCGTCGTCGGAAGGACACCGACGACGACGACGACGACGACCGTGGGGTCGATGCGGCTCGCTGCTAACGACCATGCCTTCTCCGGTGGTATATACCTGTCGGCCGGTGCGTCGGGCGTCTAATTGGTGGAAAATACAGCGGAGACGTTGCCACGCGAAACGGATGTCCAGCGACGGTCGTCGACGTCAGGCGACCAGGAATAGGTTCGTCGTGAATAGCATAACGGATCAACGTGGTCCCTAGCTCTCTCCTTCTCTCTCTCTCCCTCTCTCTGTCTCTCTTAGTCGTTCTACCACCGCCGACCCGATGAAATTGCGAGGAATTTCTCGACGTCCAGGAAATGCTTCGAGTTTAGTTCGTTATTAAGCTTCGTTAATTAATACTTTTGCAAAAGCTTTCTCTGCTGATTCTACGGGTGCTTGTGTCTGATTATGAAGAGCGCGGGGCGCTGGTCGGGGAGTTATCTCCACGGTCGGCGGCTTGAATAAAATATCCGCGACGGTACGCTAAATTGTTACGATTGTGTGCGTCCCGACCGACCGAACCGGCCAGATACGTTCACAGGAAATTAGCGGGCTGTTTCGTGACCCGCAGACGACCCGGCTAGTGACCCGGACTGCTGTTCCGTCTCGAACACAAATATGTAGATACCCGAATGATCGTTCAAAGGCATCCAGTTCGGCGTAACGGAGAATATTCCCCGGGATATCACCGACCATTAGTATTATTCGCAAACGGAAACGCGGAAGACTCGGGCGAACGCGATAGCTCGGAGCTCTTAGCTGTCAGCCGAGGGAGATATATACCACGTGCATGTGCACACGTCTATCTACGTGTGGATACGTAGACCCGGGGAACTTTGAATTTTATTGCGGGCGTACATAAGCGCGCCGCAGCGGCTCCGGCACATACGGATCGCGGAATCGAAAATGAGACGTATACCGGCACAATAATTCTAACCGAGTAAGGTACGTACCGCGGCGGCGAGCCTCTGCGGAATTTCAACGTCGAACGCTTCACGACGCCCTAACCGCGAAAAGCACCGCGTTTTTCAACGGAACAAGACTTTCACGATACGCAGGCGAGCGAGCGAAAATGCCGGAAGAGCTTGCGCGGGCCACGGCGTCGCTGGAATTTGCTTCGAGCGTTCTCCGAAATGGCGTCGCCTGCTGATTCGAGTTGGACTTGAACCGGGCGTGGATCTCCTATCGTTCGAAACTTTTTAGAAGCCTAACTTTGGCGGAGAAATTGCTTTCGTTTTGTTTGAGATCTGAGAAAATTTTATACAAAAATTCAACATAATAATAATAATAATAACTAGACTACGGATGTTTATGCAAAGTAGAGATTGTTTCCGTCAAGTACAAGACGAATGAACCAAGATTAATCTTCTTTCTTTTTTTCAGTCATTTTAATTATATGAAATAAGTACACCAACATTCTTAATTCCTTTTAATCTCTTCACCGGATTTAGTTTCATCTACATAATATAATAACTATAATAGTATTAACATTGACAGTAACCAAGAAAACTAATCGACAAAGCTGTTCAACGACATAAAGAATTCAATGTTATTAAAAGTCAAATAGCTTCGTGCCATCCGTAGCAAAAGCCGTGAAAGATCTGTACAATATTCCAGCCAGGGGAACCGTTTATAAGACGCTGCTGCAATTTGGAGCAGTCATCTTTGTCGAGGATTTACGACTTCTTATTTTCGAACTAAATGTACTGTAGATGTACTCATAGAGCGAAGAGGCAAAACGTCCAAGTAGGTATTGTACGGTGCGCGGACTAAACAGAGGAATTTAGCTGCGGTGCGCTCGATCGATGAGACAATGTACGCGCGGGACCGTTCTAATTGGTCTTTTACACGGTCGTTTAATTACTCGTTACAGATTGCAGGCGATTCCGGGGGAAATCGAGTGTTTATATAACCGAAACAGAGGCGAGAGGTGTCGAGGAAACGGAACTCGATCGATATCGATCTCTGGCTCCGGCGTTGGTTCCGCGCGGGCGTACGCGGGGCGGAAGGAAAAACGACGAGCGGCGTCGGAAGGGCCGGTTTTTCTATATCTCCAGGCAATAGGTCTTATCCCGAAGATTTGCCATAAAAGCAACGTCTGGAAAGCAACAGACGACGCCGGTTGCAGCGGCGTTTCTCGCGTGGATGTGCACCATTCAGAAGGTTTCGTGGCTTTGATGGGTCTCAGACCGCCCTTTTCCTGTAGTCACCCTCTCGACCCCCGACGGCGCGAGCTTCTCCACGAAAAAGCAGCACACCATCCGCGTTTTTATCCGTCGTAGCCCGGCGTGCCCGTACCCGCGGGACCCGTCTCTCTATTTCACCAGGAGGTGTCTGGGTTTCGCGGCTCGATTTCCGAGCCGATTGGAATTTCTTTGCTCTCGTCGGATCGCGTCGCGTCGCGTCGCGCCGCGTCGTCGACCGTGTTCCGGTTCGCTCCGATATCGACTATCGATCCGGTAACCGTCTCGCGAGCCTTCCGTCGACGCTTCCTCTCCGCGGCCCTCGATACTTCGGAAACAATTCCTATCGAAACTTTTCACCGTGATCGCGATGGAATTGGCGGGGAAGAAACGCGGTAACGCCTCGAACGCTCGAGTTCTTCCGGCTGGAAACGGAGAGTAACAAGTTTCCCCGTGAAATACAACGTTAACCGTTACCCGAGGACTACGCGTTTCATTCTTGCCTTCTTTCTTTCTTTCTTTCTTTCTCTCTTTCTTTATTCTTTCCTTACTTTCGTCGGCTCGGTTTCGAGCAGAAGACGAAGACGGGTATACAGAGTGGAACCATGAAATCGGAATTCCGTGAGAAAGCAACGACGGCCGCGCGGAAAATTAGAGCGTATCGCTCGGGACGAAAGCACGGGGGAACGGAATTGAATATCCCGTTGTCGGTCGGGGGCCGCGCGCATTGTACATCGGCATCGGAAATTGGCCCAATGTTTGCTCTTTTCAGCGAAGCACCATCGGCCCCGGTTACATTTGTACGCGAATCGCGCTCGGTCGACGGGGTCGAAGGTTGATCATCGAGAGAGCGCTCCGAGGGAAACCGCCAATCAGCGGAAGGGTGAGAGGTTGTTCCACGGGCTGGTTTACCGTTGCCGCGATGAATTCTTCACCGAAAAACCCGTGCAAACCGAGGCCGCCGCCGCGAGATTGCGTTTAGAGATTCATGCGCCTTGCCTCTCCCGACCCAGACCGAACCCGAACCCGAATCCCCGGGAAATTCCTTGATTGGTGAAACCTTTCGGACGGGAATCGGTTAGCCGAAGAATTTGCTAGACTTGTTTCCGAACGGCGAAATTCTCCCACGGTGGAGCCCGCGTGTCGGTCACCGCGTGTCGATCGCCGTGATTCAATTAACCGGCGACCATTAATTCGCGCTCGTACACTCGAGACGGTGATTGCGATTCACGCAATTACAAGCCGGCACGCATCGATTCTGCTTCCTTCCGTTCGTCGTTCTTTTGTTACCCGCGGTAATTTACCTTTCGCTTTCCTCGCTTTATCGAGAACATTGTTCGCTGGACCAGATGGTCTCACAATGGAACATTATATTCGGACATTTACAATTGCTCATAGGTCGATTCAGGTTATCAAATGTTGGTGTTACGGTCTCATCAGTTCATATATATTTCACACGAGCTCTTTCATTTTAACACTCCGTACTCAATGTTTAGAAGATGTGGAACGAAAAGTCAAAGTGAAATTAACTCTCTGCTATCAGACTTGGTCAAAATAATCCACATTTTATTTATCGAAAAAGTGAAATTAATTGAATATACTTGAAAGCGAGATATAGGTAAAGAAAAGATGTTCCTTAATGTTCAAGTTACATTCTCAAATTTTTCAGTCTCGATAGCATTTCCAGTTTTTGAGTAACAGTTGTTTGAAGATTGTGTGACTTACGTGCTTTGCATAGGAAGTGCGACGGCAGGAGGGTTACAAATTGAGCGATTCGAACGCTCTGAATCATGATTAATCACTGGACTGCAGATTTCGCGCAGATTTCATGCTGAAAAATACCAGAGCGACTGTCGCTTCCTACAACAAACACCAGAATATTTTCATTTCGCACAAATGTCGGGAATCTAGTAATGACTAATCGTGTTCTGTCGGGTCGAAAGATTAGAATCAGCTCCAAACGAGTTCTTGAATCAGTGGAATAGGAAATCGGTCGATCGCGATGTCGGAACGTCCGCCGCCAGTAACGTGACGATGGTATTATCGGGCGAGAAGAATCTCGGAGAACGGTTGGAAATCGGGGAAACGAGGCGTCGCGACGCGGCGGCGGCGGCGACGTGCAACGATCGAGAGAAAGGGGGTCTCCGATCAAGCTCCGAGGCCTGTTTGGCTCGTCCGATAATTAAATTCCCCGATTGATCCGTAATTATCCTCTTAGTCGGATTCGTTGACCCTCCCTCCGGGTGTCCACCCGACGCGGCAATCTGCTGCGAATAAATCTGCTTGTCGGTCGATCGAATCGGCCGATATCGATCCCCGGCGGCGGCGGCGGCGGCTCAAGACGCTTAGGGGGAGCTTGCGAGTCCGTTTGCGGCGGTGGCGAGCCGCTCCGTGTTCCGAACGCCTGTGCGCTGTGCACCAAGGCCCAATTGGCATTCATTGGCGCCAATTTATCTTCGCTGGCGCGGGGCGTGGCCCCCGAACTTAAGCGCGCTCGCTTAATTGTACGCCGGTACTAATTAAGCGACGACGAGTCCGCTGGGAGTCCGACGGAGACCGGCCTTAGGAGGAACCGGGAGAAACGGAGAGGACCGTTCGACTCTGGTATGCACCCTACGAGTCCTTCGGATTCGTTTTTACCGATTCCCTTCGACCGCGAGAGCTTCGGGATCACCGGCTGTGTCGTAAAGAATCCCTAAAGGGCCACGACCCGACGAATCTTTCGTATAGAATGAGACGAAGGTTTGCATCTACTCGGTCCGTCCTTTCCATTATCTGCTGCTCGGTGATAATAATAATAAAGCGTAGTAGCGGAAGAAATCAATGTTTAATAAGATGAAGTTTGTAACCTTCTAAAAATTGAGCACTGAATTTTCAATATCTATTCTTAGACTCGAACGCTCTTATAGGCGACCAAAAGAGTTGGTAGGCGCCGGAGCGAAGTATACTAAACCTGTTTGACATAGTAAAGAAATTATAGAAATCTTGTACAACCTGATAATTAGAAAATTTAAAAAGGATTATGAATTAAGAAATAAAATTGTCATTTGTCTGGAATATTAAAAAGACGACATTTCTTAAAATGTGTAACTTTAAAACAATCAATATCAAACCAGTTATTGATATTGTAATCAAGTCTTATGGCGAAGAAATACAGAAATGCGATGCAACGCGGAGGATGTTGCGGGTCACCGGTGACCCCGGGATATCAGCCATGAACTAAAATAATAGTCAGCCGGTACAGAATAGGTAGTAGCCGGTAATTTTTCAGAAGGTTATCGGCGAACTACTTAAAACTTCCCCCGAATCATCGACTGTGTTCACGTGGTGGGCTCGCCGGTTGATTGAGCCGCGTTTCCGCGTTATAGAATTCCGATAACTTTTACCGGGTTGCGCTAACCGCATGCAAGCACCCCAGCTTCCCGCTCTCCTCGCTCTCTTTCCCACTTTCCCTCGCGCTCTCTCGCTCTTCCCCTCCGTTTCTCTCGACGAACTTTACCGTCTTTCGACGAGGGAAAATTTCACCGCGGTTCGAGCATTATCGCCGTCGACCGCTCGTTCCCGTGATTCTATTAGCAGCCATCCGTCGGACTCGATTTCCCTCGAATCGAATCTTACTCGCCGGAGCGCGAATCTGGTCCCTGGATCGGCTGTTTGCCGATTGTCGATGTTCCACGCGATTTCGGTAACGAAATATTGGAAACAGGGGGAACATGGTTGCACCTCGAGATTCATTAAAACGTTCAATACGAATCGGAAGGGAATAATATCGTTCGAACACGGTGTTCCATAATCAGCCCATTAACCCTTTCCTATCGTTTGTCTACTCTCAAACATACAGTTGCGTTACACGTACCTAAATTTTAAAAAAGAATTAGTAAATTTTATCTTCCCTCCTCAATCTTGCATGTTATGTATTACCGTTAGTTCAACGAAATATTATCCCGACCAGCGTGACAGTTTATAACAATCTTAATGCAACCGCAGACGGTTAATTATTCGGATATTTGCTACTTACCATCCCAGTCGAAATGAATAGTTCCACATTTTTTATTTCAATATCGTCGTAATTATAAATTCGCCTTCATATGAAATTTATCAAAAACTGCAGACAATCCTTAGTAAAGAGATTTATTATTAAAACTATTACTCGGAAACGGAGCGTTGGAACCGATCGAATATATATATCCCGTTCAGTGAATCAGCGTGAAAACTGACACAGGCTATTAAGCTATCGTAGATCCAAATCTGCCAATGCTAATTAGACATTGATGGGTAAAAGACCGTGTGGCCCACGATTTGGATAGACATTCCATTGGAGATTGTCGATCCTTCGACAGGGAGAAAGCCAGGATCACGAGGGTGAAAGGGTATCTACACCAATGCCGATCAATTACTTAAAGCAGATTACGTTGACGTCGCTTGGATATCGATTGCAGCATCGGTCGCTTATTCGGTTCCACGGGGCGGCTTTCAATCCAGCCGCATCGCAAGCTCGATGCCCGGCCGAAGTTCATCGACATAATCGGTCTCCTTCATCGCGCCACGTTTCGGCGGTCTTAACGTAAACGTTTCGCCGATGCGGCCACCGCACGGCAGGAGGAGAGCGGCGGCGGCGGCGGCGACGATGGTCTCGTTCGGACGTTTGCTAATGGGACGGCGGACGAATTTCATTAGTCCGGCCGGGCGACGGACGTCGGTGGCCGACGCGGACGGTTTCGCGCCGGCTATCGATTGCAGTCGGTTTCCTGACAATAACAAAGCAGGAGACACGGTCCGGGTGAGCGTCGCCGATGCTCGGCAGACTATGGCGCGACGGCCACGAGCGGCCGAAGCGAGCCGAAGCGGGCAGAAGCGGCTAGCAGCGGCCAGCAGGAACAGAGGGCTCTCTTCGAATCGGAAGCTAAGTATAGCAAACCGGGCCGATCGTGCCCGCGTCACCGTTAATTAAATCCAGCTCGGTGATTCAGGAGGGACGACCTTTCGCCGAGAGAGAACAAGCCGTTTGTGTACGCCGGTACGGCGCGCGGGCTTTCTCTCTCATCCTCTCTCTCTCTCTCTCTCTCTCCCGCTATTTTCCTCTCCCTGCCCCCGGTTTCAGGTGCCATTGGCAGAGTCGACGAGGTTTGCCAGAGGCTGCTGCGGGCCGGCCCGGGTCGGGCTGCGTCGAATAATTGCTTTATGCGCACCGCGATCGATACCGATCGCGGAACAAGTGGAACAACCGGCTTCCTCATTACACCAGCGACGCTCGAACCGACGATACGTAAGCTCGCTAACGGGTTTACGCTGATAATTCACGCACGAATCACGAATGCCAACCACCCTGAGCTTTGCCGATTTCTCTAGGCGAGCGTTAACGAGAACAATCGGTTTTTCTGTACACCCGGAAACCGTAATATCCGAGCGCATCTCCGAAACGATGTTGACGGATTTAATTCCCGGCGAAGCTTCAACGGAATCCTTTTGTCCGCCGATTTAATTTGACGCGGTTCCTCCGCCCTATCGGCAGCCCCCTCTCCGTCGGCTACCAACATTCCCAGCCCCCCCTCCTCCCCACCTGATGCCGGAATTATTAAAACGTGCGAACCGCGACGGCACGCGAAACGCGGCCGATTCACGGAATATCAGGCATATCTCCCAGATTACCACTCAATTATACCGCCTGCTGCGCCGTTATCGCGGTTCGCGGATGCCGCGATAAGATAAGAACAAAGCGACGTTCGGCCACTGCATTGTTTGCGCGAAAACGTTAATCGCTTTGACCAAGAACCTCGAACCGATGGCCGCATGTTCCCGGTCTCGTTTACCTCCTCCTTGTCGGATTGCAATTATTTTTTCGATGGGACCTTATCTGGATCGTTCCTGTTGCTTCCATTTGCAAAATCGCGAATATTTTCCGTTTTCTCGTCCTGAGATACAACTTTCGGTCTCCTGGAATGAGATCGTACTGGAATTCTATGGTGACTCTCTTGAAATAACAAAAACAAAACTACGGAACGTAGAACAGCAGAACGGCGTAGACGCTCGAGAACTCTGCGAATAAGACAACGTAGAGTCAGCGTAGAATTTAAGCCGTAGTATACAATGTAAACTTAGCGTAGAATGCAGAGCGTAGAATGAAACCGACGCAGATAAATCTCGACGGTTCTAGCATATACCTGGAAAAGAAGAACCTTAAAGGCCCGAAAACCCCGTTGCGGCGGCAAGTAAATAAACTATGGGGAGCAACAAGAAATACGGGTGGATATGGGCCACCCGTACGCGGACTGGCGTGAGAATCCTTCGGGAGTAAACAAATCAATTCCGGGGCCCGGGACACGTTTATGCCTTCGATCGTAAATTATCATTAAGGTGATTGGCTGCGTTCAACACAGGGACAGGCGTCGCGAGGGCATATGGAAACCGCCTGGCCAGGTAATCCAGTAAACGCCGTGGCGGCACACAACCCTCTCCTGAGTGGGGCCAGCGTGTGCAAACGCACGCACGCAGGTGATCGCCGTTCACCTACGTACATACGTCTCGAAGCCCGGGGATCGTTTTCAGGCCGGACGGCCGAGCTTAAACGGCGGCGCTCGATTAAATCTCGCGTCTTACTCGGGCCGGGCACCTGCATGACCGACCGGCCTTGCATCCTACGGGTGCTTATGGAAATCACGCCGTCGCCTCCTCTCCATTCTCTTCTCCTCGTTGCTCCTCGCCACCGTCACTTCGAAACGTCGAGCCATTGTTGGACTAGTTGCTTCTGCACTTCGGAATTTGGTTCGTGACACGATCGTCCATTGGTCGCGAACTACGATGATTAACACCTCTTTGTTCTCAATCATTTCGCCGGTAGAACGCCGGTCAATTTTTATTTCTCACGTGTACATGTTCGCGTCGATCATAGATTTTATTAACGGTAAAGTCAAATTTCCAATAAACGGAGTAGCTTAGCGAATAGGTACTTTGCAGAGCTTGACTTTTCAATTTAATAACGAAGTTACCGAGGTTAACTTAGGATAACTACCGTTTTCGTATGAATTGCTTTTCTTTCCATGTACCGTCTTGCACGATATCACAAGAAAAAAATAAAATAAATAAATAGTATAAATTAATATTTTTAGATAACTATATTATAAAAAGCTATATATATATAGAGTCTCGATCAGTCCCAATATCGCAGTATACACAGAAAAATTTTTGTAACGTTCTTCCACCGGTAACATTTTCAAGAATTTGTCAATGTCTCGGCAGCAGACGAAAAATGTAGAAGTTCCAGAAAAGATACTTCAAGATTAGGAGCGACCCTTTTCCGAAGTTCGGAAACTGTGGCTATTTTGTAACGCGGCGTGCGGTCTCGCGTTTGCCCGGCACAATTTCTGAATTTGATTAGACTGTCAAAGGGTTCAAGTTCGAGGGACGCTATTTCGGATTCAGACGAGAGTACGCGCGGCATCGTAACTCACTGGTTCCAGAGGAGGTTCTCGATACGGGAACAGATTCCACGGTGGTCGAGGGACATCTCATTTCCTCGTTGTTTGAAAAATGGCCCGTGACTTCCGCGCCCGGCCGCACCGCTGTCGCGGGACGCGATTTCCGCGACAAAAACGGGCTCGGCGTGGGCGTCAGAGCTCGACACACGCCACAAAAACGCCCCGCCGTTTTGTCGCCTATTCTTTCTCCCGGCGTACCGAAGCCTACGCTTTTTGCCTTCGGATTTATTCCGCTTGTCCCCGAGCGGCTGTTCCCGTTGTTCCTACGATGCTGAATTAGCTTGCATTTGCAGCGGGCCGGGATCAACGGAATAATTAGAAATTGAAGAGCGAAAGCGGAAAGCTGTTCGCCGAAACGGTGCCGTCTTCGTCAAAAAAAAAAATTAGCAGCTTCAGAAATGTCCGAGTTTTTCTCGCTGTTTCGCTGCAGGGCAAGGGTCGCAATTACCGAGGAAGTCCGGAACAGAGACATTTTCATTTATTTCAACGATAAACGCAACGTTTTAACAAAGAATTATAAGCAACAACATTTTAATAAGTTCTAAAGAATTATTAAATTGTACTAAGTAAAATAAATAAGAAATATCTGAGACTTGCCGGCATTTGGTTCACGACAAATGGGACATTTATATTATTTTAATTTCATATCAAATTTAAGCCTTTTGCAGATATTTGGTTTTATAACTTGAGAACTAAATAGTTTGAAATGAAAGATAAACGTAATTCTTTTGAATTTCGGTACATTTTTGTAAAAATCTCTCTCTGGAATCCTAAAAATTCTCGTTACATACTCGTTACCAAACTCTCATCGTAGATTTTGAAAACACTAAATGTTTTTGAAAAGCGGATATTTTAAAAAATTCACTGATCCCCCCCAAAAAATGCGTTAATGTCGCGATAACTAGAACCCTTGCCCTATTTCGAATATTTTCGAGACTCGGAGCGTAACCGCGAGATGTTGAAAATATTCCGATCGCGTAATTGACAAAGTTGACGACGTTAATTACGCGACGGACTTCGGCCGGCCTAATGAACGGGCCGCTCGTCGCTGAAACAAACGGGTCCCGAGTTCGCGAACTTTCGCGGGCCGCGCAGGACTTAATTTCTGCGCTAATAAATCGATTACCGGCGCGCTTAATGGCCCGGCGACCGGATCCCCGTGTGTCTCGTCGCTGCCGCGAACGAACGTGGGCGACGGTGACCGATGTTTCGCTGGAAAATAATCGAGAAAACTGTAGACTCGATCGAGCCCCGGCCGCTCGGCGCTCGGGCGGTTTCAATATTCGAATCGCCGCGATAAACGCGCAGATTTTTCAGCGGGCGAGCGGAATTTTTATTCTCGCGCGAGTCACGTCCGCTGTCGGCCCGTCCCTGTCCGATCTGCCAATACCAAACGCTCGTTGTAATTCGGATCGTTTTTATTACGGGAACGCGACACACCGGGTCCGCGGCACTGACTGTTGCGTACCGCGAGCGGTGGGATACTGTCCGAAATGTCTGTTTCCACTTAAACACCGTGAAAACGAATCGGGAACCCACTCTTCGCCGCTGTTTCCCATTTCTACATAATATACACAAGTCAGTCGGGCTTTCACGAACGCGCGCGGCCGCTCGAAAAAAAAACGGGTATCCGCGCGCATCGGTTTTTGCGGATAACTTCCGCGCCAGCGTACACTTTTCGGCGCTTCATTATGCACAAAGGGAATGCACGGCGTGCACTTAGGACCGCCGGTAATTTTCCTGTCGAAAGTAATAGGAAGAAGTTGGCTGATCGCGCAGCTTCCCGGGCTTTTAATAAGTGAACGACGTTGTTGCCGTCGGGATCTTGCCTTTCTCGCGGTACACGCAGTGTTCAGTTTGCGGTAATACTGGCAACCTACTCGTAGCTAATGAAGGAAATTGTGGGTCGATAATCAGTTCACGATTTATGTGGTAATAGCACACAATTCAGCAGGTTAGAATCATAGTGACGTGACTTATATTTTCGAAAATTTTTACTTAGACCGTGAAATGTAACTTATGAATGCTAAACTGTTGATGCGACAAGTGAAATGTATAGTATGTGGATTTTATACATTCATGGAAGGAAACTTTTATTACGGTTTAGACTTTAAAAGAATTTAAGTAATTTATTTTGCATAAATATCAGAACTAAACTGACTTCTACCATTAATTTGTAATTTTTTGTACTTCTTGCAAAAGTACCTTTCTTCCTAAGAGAATTCGAGTAAGGCTGGTGGGTGCACGTTTCAACATTTTGTTCGCCAAAGGAGCAAGCGTCAAGATCGTTTTTCGTTTCTTCAAGCGTAGTAATCGTTTTGGAATGGATTGTTTATATCTAACAATGTTAATGCAATATTAGCGTCGAGGACATAGAGTTTCCGCGAATCCCCAGTCGTCGGCGTAGCCCCCGTTAATCGATCCGAAATGACAGCGCGGTGATCTAACGGTACGCGATCGTTAGAGAGGAGCCGGCGCGGTTCGCGATTGTCCGGAGGCTCGCGACAGGAGAAAAGAAAGAGAAAAATCCAACTTCAATCACCGCACTCGGTTCCCGTTCCATTCCGCGGCCGTCGCCAATAATTGCGCGTCGACGTTCAATCAAAGCGCGTCTGCCGGTTAACGCGCGAGTCAAGCGAGGCAGAGCCGAGCGGAGCGGAGCTGAGCGGAGCGGAGCGCCGACGCGCGAGAAGCATTTTCGCGCAAGGAGACGCGCGAACCCTGTGCGAGCCGTGAGAGAGGACGAGCCCGACCCATGAAAGTGTTATCAATCTTGAGCGGTTGTTTACGACAAGCGTTCGAGAAGCCTCGATTTGGCGGACCTCCAACGCGCCGCGTATGAATACCGTAACGCCCGTGCCGGAGCCGGCGAAGTCGACGAGGATTCGATTGTAATCGATGGGTGGGTCCCCCGGCTCTCCGCTCGCCGGCGACAGGAATAACGATACCCTCGGAAAATATTCACTTCGCGAGCGATAGCCGGAAAGGGAGCGAAAACAAAATAAATAAATGGAAGAGAAATCAAATTCCGTTTCAGCGTGCGCGCGTATCCCGCGCGCCGCTCGACCGACACCATATTACCCGTAATACGACGAGTAACTGCAATTACAACGGTCGATCGTGGGCGAAAATAAAAAAAAAGCAGAGAGAGGGAAACACGGGTTCTCGTGCTGTGCGCAAACAAATGAAACGCGACGGCCGGCCGCGAATCGCGCGAGCAATGCTTTCTCGCGGCCAATTCATATTCGTTATCGCGCCGAAACATTCTAGCGGCGCTATTTAATTTGTCTCGTAACCTTTTTTATGGTCGTCGAACCGCGCATGCGAGCAGCCCGATCGTCGACAAACCGCGATAAACGGGGCGCGACGCTTTCCAGAGGGTCGTGGAGAATCGTCGAGGCATTCTCCGCTCCCGGAGGAGCTCTTCGCGAAGTGATAGCACTGCGGTACGAGCTCCGGGCCAACACTTAAGCGAGCAAGCCAGCTGACGAGTAGAAAAAGGCCATCGTCTTTGGGCCATCGTCCAAAATTATTATCGAACTTTCCATACATTATCTCTGCGACCTGTACCACGCATCTTCGTGCTTCCTGAGAGTTTCGTTGAACCGGTATTTGGAAACGCGAAAGGTTCTGGTTGGCCGCAACGTATGCTAGATACATTCGACGTCAAAGACAAAGCTTTCGAGTACACTTTCATTTACAGACCGGGCCACGTCATAAATCCATTGTAGAATATGTCGTATTCATGACCCAGACTTCCTTGTAATTTGTTTAAATACAAAATTTAAGTATAACAACATTTTAACGAAAATTTAGATTGCAATGCATTCTTAATGGATTTTTAATACAGATTTGGTTTGTAATAAGCTCTGAATACATTTAATCTAGTAAATTTTCAGTACTAATTTGAATTACAATGAATTTTACATAGAATCCAGTCTAGACTCTAGAGTCTAGAATTTTAACCGCAACATTTGGTTGAACATTTTCAACAATTCTAAAGAACTATTTCCATTTTTCATTCTCCTATCATTTTGCACCGTATATGAATTTTGCGGCAAGTTTTTTAAAATAAATCTCCACCTATCCAAAGATTGCGGTCTTTTTGCCTAAGATAGTTGGTTGTGCGCGATCCCTGTTATCTTCGACCGTATCGAGTTACCTCGTTAAGCAACAATGGCCCGGCGACCAGCCAACGGGCGGAGGAATGCGTCCCAGACAGATCGCGCGACAACTTTTCACTTTGCGGCGACCTACGCGCGACCGTCGCGCCGCCCCGCGACGACCCAGAGCCTCCAGCGAAAAATTCCAGGCGACCGTCCCCTCGAGGAGACGTCTCTCGCGAAAATCGTGAAGAAAGGTCCGCCTCCCAGGCGCTCGTTACCTCGACAAAGACGAACTGCGAGACCCTCGAACATTGCTGCCGAGAAGAGCTGTTCCTTTCGACGAAGTTTGCTCCTTTGGCGAACAAGATGTCGAACCGTGCGTCCACCGACCAGTCCCGCTCGGAATCCTCTTACATTGCTTCTTAATGCGACGATGGACGATCCCTTGCTTTCCGATGGGCTCGTGGAGCTTCGCCCTACGCGCCGTAGCCCCTGCGGGCCAGTTTTAGCGAACGGTGGGCGGGGCTAACGAGTAGAACGGGCGGAGCGAGTTCCTGGTGGGGGAACAGCCGCGTAGACATGGCTATCGCGGTCCATTCTGTCGGCCCGACCAGCGCGACGCCGTTAAAAGTGCTATTTTAAAGTATCGATTGAAGAATTTAACGTTGCCTGCAGTTCGATATTAAAATATTGAAACTCTCGACGGAGTACGTCAACTCTTGCTCAAGTTCAGTCTCGTTTAATCGCACGCCTTTGTGCAGATCGAGTGAGAAAGCTACGGATAAATGAAATTCCGGGCTCTTGTTGCCGATCGAGGCGCCGGCAAAGTGGAGAAAATTGATTCGAATCCCCTGTTCTTTGAGTTTGTCTCCGGCTGGTTTGAGTTGGCCTCTAAGCTCTCGTAGTTCTGTGGAATCGAAATTAACATTTCACGGGCGGCTGAAACGAAAAGTAAAGCGATCGCGCGATATCTTGCGGCGGCATAAGCGGATTTCCGCGGATGCATGCCGGAGACAGGGCCCGAGGTTTCCTTTTTAGGCGGACCGGAGAATTTGCAATCCTCTTTCTTATCGGAATTTCTAATGACTCATTTACATCGGGGACACGGTGTTCATCGGCAGTCGTTAATCACCCGACGAAATATTGTTACGCCGGCGTAGATTGGCTGGATTATTCCGGGCCCGGCTCGTCGCCGTTCCTCCACCTATCGATCGCCGCGGAATTAATAAGTATGCATGCGACGGATTGCACGTTACGTTTGTATTACGCGCTGGTATCAGCCGCTGCAGCCGTTAATCTGACGTCGCGTGACAACGTTATGGAAAACGCGGGTGGAGCCGCGCTCGCTTAAGAATCCACGATAGGCCACCCCACCCGTCTTACCCCCGCAGATTCTATTTTCTTCTGTTATCAGCTGCATTTTTACCGTCGGAATCAATTATGGTTGCGCGAACTATTCGAACCCCCGAATTTGCCTTATTTGTTACAAAAATCTTTATGCGAAATGGGAGATTGTCAGTCGTCGGCAAGAAGATCATGGAGATTTCTTAGTTTAACTAAATATCGAGAAGATAAGAAATTTTTGCCATTTCTAAAATTACTGCGATATTTTTCCCGTACAAGTTTTATTTGCCGATTTCTTTTAATCGTCACGAGTCTACACACTGCGCTTCATTTATTTATTTGTGAGAAAAACCGTTTGGTACAAGAGAAGGTAACACGTAGGGAAAATAAGAAATTATACAAAAGAAAGTATTATTAATTATTATAAATAATTATTCTGCAATATGATGCAACAATAGCATTTGTCTTCCTAAGGATTGTTCATTTATCAAATATCTTAAAGTAATTTCGAATTAGATGCTTTGCTGAGTAAAGATACGCTGATAAATATTAAGATCAAATATATAATATATAAATATAATACAAATTTTACATGTTGTAATACTTTATAAATGTCATTAAAATATAAATAGGAGATGCTTTGAGAGAGCACCTTGTGGACCACCAGCGATAGCTTTCGCTTCCCTCGTGTAATTATTTTTAAATGTAACTATTTGAACTCTATCCGAGCAGAAATTGGATCACGTTGTACCTTTTTGAGGTCGCGTTTACAACGTTGTCTTTCAACAATCCAGGAAGGCGATTACAATTTTTTAGCAAACTCCGGCGTCGTCAAAGCGGTGGTAACAAAGACCCCATGTAAAAAGGGTGTCTCGATCGCCAATGGCACGGAATATTACATCGGCCGTGAGTGTCTCTAATGGCCTTTGGTTTAATGCGTGGCCACGGAGCCGCGTGAAAAATGGACGAGCAACAACGGCAATTATTGCTTAATTATTGCCCGAAGTGGCGGACGCTGCATGGAGGGCATCGGCCGGCTGAAAAATTTACGGCCACTACACCGTCCCGTAAATTACGATGAGTTATTCATAGATAAACTTCGCCGGGGAAAATTGCAGGGCAACTCGCGAGATGATGGTAACTTCCTCCGGCGACCGCGTAACCGAAACTTTCCTGAAAAATTACATCCCTTAACGCGGCCGGGGTCTTCGCGAGAGAGAGAGAGAGAGAGAGAGAGAGAGAGAGAGAGAGAGAGAGAGAGAGCCGCAGACGTCTTAAATTCCGATCGTGCCGGCCGATTAGGGGGCTCGCATTTGGAAAACCTTGGGAATACTGGGGGATCGGCCGGCGAAATTCAGGTTCATAGGTTCGCAGGTTCATAGGATCGACGTGCGGGAAACTCGACTCCGCGGCGGCCGTCTCGAAGTTATCCGTGCGAGAAAGCTCCAGCGAGCCGCGTCGTGACGCGACATCTCATCCTCGAGACGACGCTCGACGCGTTCCCCGCTTTCGAGGGCGGCCGGGAACTCGAATTTCTCGTTCTCCCGTCGTCGAAACGCAGCGGCGACGCGAGCCGTCGTCCCGAGAAATCTTCAACCGCTTACACATAATTCGTGTGTGCCAGAGGGAGAAAAATTCGTCGACTCGTGCATCCCGCGGGACGCGGCCTACGGTCGCGAGAAATTCTCCCGGCTGTCCCGGTGCACTTTAACCGGTCTCGACGGTATCCAGTCTCCGCGAACACGTGAATTCTAATTTTTACGTAAATCCCTGGAAAGAAGGTGTGCCGTTCTTGACAAAATCACGCGCAATTATTTCGGAAGCTGTTACTCGGGAAAGTTCTGACGTTAGCTGGTTCCTTCCGGATCGAAGCAGGAAAAGGATCGCCGCAGTCGGCAAATTCTCTTCGAGATCAAATGTAGCAGCTTGTCGTTATCTTAATCTTATTAACATCCGTGAAACGAATGATTGTTAGGAAAGCAGTTTTTTAGAATTTTATTTTTTGATTAAAATACTTTGACCTTACTTTTGACCTTATTAAATACCCTTTCGTACTTTGACGAATCAGACTCGTGGACGAAATCTCGAGTAATAAGCTAATGTCGTTCCATTCCGTTAACTCAGGATCAAATTCTATTCTCTTGTCGCCAATATTTGAACATTAAAGTAGATACAAACACATTATAAATATAATTTCATTTTCTTTCAAGAAATTATTGCAATCGAAAAAGTTCTAATCATTATAATCGTAAAGAAAATGGTACGGCAACGGGTTAATTTAATCAAGTAGAGTACTTTAATTTGATTAAATTATTGAGATTGTGATGTGTCGAAGTATTCACCCCATAAACTACGATTTCATTCCTAACTGCATCGTTTTTCACGATTTTGTTAACAATTGCTTTAAAAAAAAAAACGAAAAAATTTTTGTTTCTTACATGTCTTCATTTATTATCATTCAGTAAATTATGCATCAAGTTACTATCTCCAGTCAGTCACATGGCGCAGGTGGTTAACACGTTTACTAAGGTAGTCACTAGCGTGTATATTTGCATTTACTCTATTTATCGTATTAAAATTAAAAAAAATGTTGTCGAGAAAAGACTATAAATCTCCTAAATATCATACTGTATGCTACAATTTTAAATAATCATTTTCACAAAATTCATTCAATGTCTTTTCATGAAATACGAAATCATGTTCACCATGCATATGTGACGGTGGTAGCGAACGTGTTTAGGAAGAAACAACGACTGAAACAAAACGTTAAATTTCGCGTAGAAAATATAAATATTTAACGTTAAATACCGTACGCCGACGTGGAAAAATGTCGCGAGTCGAATCAAATGCGAGAAAATTGTCTAAAGCCAGTGCATTCGCGAGCTCAGAGATTCCCGACGCGGTAGATGAGTCCCTTTTCCCGTGGAGAACATAATTGCCAGGTTTCTGAAGGATCGGGGAGTACAGCAGACGGTTCGACGAAACAATTGCTGGCTGTTGGATCGCGCGGTGCCTCGCCACGTTTCCTGCTGCGCGTCGAAAAGTTTCGAAGTTAGTTTGGGGAGAAAGCCCGGGAAACTTGGCGTGGATCAGGCGTCGCGACGTGCCTTGCAGCCCTGTCGTTGCGTCGCGTCGCCCGGATTACCAGAGCCCGACCGATGTCATTCGCCAGGTGTCTACCCTCCGACGCGAGAATCTTACTTGCAGCGGTGCAACGTAACCGTCGTTACCGGTGAATATCGCGTAATGGGAACGCGTTATCGATTACCCGCGACGCGACGGCCCGTTACGGTGGCTTATTAGTCGGCTGGAAGCGAGCTTTCACGCGAGTCGCAGGTTCATCGTTCGGAGGATTTTGACTCGTATAGAATGTGACGAGCGGGGCCGAGCGGAGCCGAGACGAGAGGAGCCGTTAACGGACCGCTCTGAACTTTCAATCTCTGGTCGATCGTGCGCGAGCAAAGCGGAGCAGAGCGAAGCGGAGCGGCGCGACCGAAGACGAAATTGAAAACGCCGGATATCGGAAGTCCAACTTCGAGGCTTTCATCGGCGGGTCTATAAATAAAACGGACCGTGAAAGACCTTGAGATTGGACGTCGACGTCAGCGTCCAGCTACTAAAGCAATCGCTCGCGGTGAAAATCGTATAAACACAGCTGGCGGATGGGAAACTGGGGCTCGGTTTTCCTTGAGTTCTATCCGGACTGTCGGGCCGTCAAAGGAAACGGGGTTGGTGGCGCCGGAAACGCGGCCGACGCGACCGACGCGACCGTCCAGGAAGAATGGGGTTGCTTGGCTGCGAGAGCGGAGCTGCGCGGTCTCCGGTTAATTATGAGTAATCGGGCGATTTTTATCAAACCGAACCGTCCCGGGAAACTTTCGAATAACCGCGATATTTCGTGTTTAGCGACGAGGAAGCTGGTTTATCCCAGCAGTTAATTACCAGGCGCATTAATAAAGCGCTCAGATAATCCGCGCAGTCCGCGTTAATGAGTATGTAAGAGACCCGACGTGTCCCCTTCGCTCCCGCAGGATTACCTTAACAAGGAGAAGGGATTTGCGCCGGAGCATAGGTAGAGAATAAAATTTACACCAGGTTCCTCGCGAACCAGAAAAAAGTGGCTATAGAAACCACCACCGACCAACCTCCATTTCGTTCCGTTCCGTTCCGTTCCGCCGCGGGCCCGGTCCTTCTTTTCGAAAGGCTTTGCGCTCTAATCCATATAAATTCGTGCTTTCCCGACTGTTCTTAACCCTCGGCTTTCCAGGTGTATCCACCGTGTGCGCAGCTCGTCGTGTTTCGAAACATTTCGACCCCCACCCCGCTAACTACCCCGTTTGCGGCTAACAGAAAATACTAGGGCGAAAGATGAAATAAAATTACCGCTAACAAGGCGACTGCGAAACTACTTCGTTCCCACCGCGAAACACTGTTTCCCTAACGAGAGGTAAAATACGTCTGTTCGCGCCGTCGAGCACGAAAACGAAACTACTTTGTCTTCCACTCGGCGGACAAATAAGAAACGTCGCGACGCGACTTTCACTTTATCGACGAAAGTATGTCGGAAACTTCTCCGCCAAATTTATCTTCACTCCGAATGCTCGGGCTCGAGAGCACCTTCTAATTGCGAGGGACATTATTCCGTCTTTATTCGTCTCTTTTTTACGCAGACTGCGACAAACGGATCTCCGCGCAAGTCTTATAAACTGATTCGCACTAATGATCTCTACTGCGTGTATACATAGTAAAAACGTGTATCATATCTGTGTATTTCCACATAAGTTTAAAATAAATACATTGAAAAAGCAGATATTTTATTAGCACGTGTATCGCGTGTATTATAAATGACACGGATCTAATACACGTGTACACTGATTTAGACCAATCAGTAACCTGACGAATTTTTTGTTTATACTTTAGAACTTAAAAGATCACAAAAATGAGAACTGCGGATCTTTATGTAGTATAAAAATGATCTCAAACAGCGTCTTAGTCAGTTTCTTGTTTTAAATTGAAAGTAAGGTCATCGAATTTTTTCGATTTCTGTTAACATTTTCATTGTCTCAGACTTCGTCTATCAATTTTTATCGCGAACATATATGAAATAAATTCTCCATGTAAATAGCTTTTTGACTGAAAAAATTTCAATTACTGATACGACATTTTACATTGTCTGGAAAACGGGTCAGTAGCTCGTCTAAATTATGACGCTGCAGCTCGGATTCAACTGAATAGCAAGACGCAATTATCCTGAGATTCGTGCGAGCTAATTCAAGCCATTATCGGAAACAGCTGTTTACGATCCGACATTCGCTAACGCCCGGAGCCCTCTTTAGCAAGCGAAAACGATTCGTTCTGGCAAAGGGAATAAAAAGGGCCATTCGAAACGGCGGGGCACCGTTCGCGCGAGATCGCATAAAAATCCGGGAAATTCAGCGAGATATCCTTCGGTTCGCTCTAACACGGCTGATTACTCCGCAGTTAGAGCTGCGGCATTAACGTAATCGTATCGCCGTGGAGCGGGAATTGTCTCGGGGAGATTCGAGGATCTACCGCAGGGCGGCTCGCGATACGGAGCCCCCGGGGGTGGGGGGGGGGGGGGGGGGGGTGTCTCGCGTCGCGTCGGCCCCAACAATTTACGCGGAATTTGCATAAGTCGTAGAAGGGTAATGTCCCGTGGTGGATGTGCATCGGGGGTGTCGGGGGTTGTGGCAGGGCGTTAGGTGGGGGTTACGTGCCAGTAACCAGCTCGTCTCGGGGGTGCCTTCGGTGCTCCTTGTCCGCGAACTACAGGCGTTAGGCGGAGCCGTTCGTTCCTTCGGGGGTGTCTGATCCCGGCCGAAACGAGCTTCCACCCCCCCACCTCGCTTTAATTCATACTTCGGGGGTAACGGTCTGGTAAAACGGTTACACGCCGACCGTAATTTATGCTTCGAGGCCCGGAGTGTCGCGCCGGAGAGAGCCACTTTCGTCTCCTACCTCCGAAAGGATATCCAAGAAGCGGTTTGCCGTTCCAGTTTCGAGCCACGGTATATATCCCGACGCAATTACACCCGAATCCCGGACGGGAACGGATGAGGTGGGTCAACGTTCGACGAATAGGCGAAACCGTGGGCGGTTTTTACGGCGCGAATCTTCGCATTCAATTGCCCGGAGAAATTAAGGATAGAATCGGGGCGATAGATACGTAACAGTCGGCCGCGCTTATCCGGGGAACCGAGCTCGCCCGTGAAATTCCAGGAGGATGGGACGAGACAGCCGCGGAATAATCGCGGCCCTCGGAAACGGGGGCGTTACACGATTTTCCGCGATTTTCCGTTTTATTCGAAATATCAAGGGCTTTTATAAAATTGGATCAGCCCCGCGCGCGCCCTCCCCGTCGCGCGTCGCCCGGAAGTGCTTTCTATCTCCGCCTCGTTCCATGCACCACCACCCCCGCGCCCTCGGGCTCTTTTCAACGAGTTTCTCGAGATTCTCGAATCGTGCGTCGGCACCCGCTCTGTCTCTCTGGGGGGCGGCAGTCGCGAGGAGCGGATATCTGGACACGGAATGTCCGTTTACCCCCGTCTGCGTTGTGGGAACGAATGCGACGGGATTACGGATCACGCGTTGCACCACCGCCGTAAAGAACGACTACCGAAAAGGATCGTGATCGCGAATGCCGAGACGTTAATGACTGTTCCGAGAAATAGATTCTCCCGATCATTATATCCGGAAGGATTCGCTGGATCGGAGCTGCTCACGGTCGTCCAAGATTCGGTAGAAGAATGCGCTCGGAATTTCTTTGTCCGAGCAGACGGAACGAGTCGTACAATCGTATCCTGCCGCGTCCCGTACGATGAATGAAATATTTTCCTAGAAGGGAACGTGTTTCCGGCGCACGCTCGGCTCGCAATATTTCCGTTGGACCGCTCCCGCGACCGCAATAAAAACGCGAGCTACGCGCGTGCTTTACGCGAAACAGAGATTGGAATTCTAATAAATTACTCGCGTTTTTCTCGTCTGTTCTTCCCCCCCCCCCCCTCTCTCTCTCTCTCGCCCTTCTACGCGCCACGGCAGTTACAAGTTTCATTTCCCGACGTGCCGGTGGTCGACAAAAAGGACTTTCGAGAGATCTATAATCTCGCGATCCTGTCCGGCGAGGCTCGGTCGACGCGGGAACGTTCACGGATATTTTTCGAGCGAAGGGAAACGCGGGGACGGCAGACGTCCGCCTGTCGTCTCCGCCGCGCCGTCTAGACGTTCACGGGATTACACGGTAAAGCGACGGCAGAGTGGCGCGGAGCGGAGCGGAGAACGGGTCCGGCGAATCCTCTGGAAAACCTTTCCCGAGCAGTGGGAAGCCGTAGTCTGGCGTTGGATCGGCTCGCCACCGCGATTCGTCCGATTAAACGGCGTTTAAATAGCGCCCGGATTCCGAACGGATTGCCGCAGACAACGAGAGGACGCACGGCCAGCCAGCCGAGCCTTCAAGAGATCCCATGGAAATCCCTGCCCACTTTCAAATGGAACCTCTATCGGGGAAATGGGATTTTCCTTTCGACACTTGTCAAGCGAATCCGTAAAGCGAAACACTATTGCCGCGCGACGGTTTACCTGAGCTTTATCCAACGGAAGAGAATCGCAGCTTCCCGTCGCCAAGGAAACGCTTGCGCAATCGAGGGCCGAGTCGTCTATGAATTTTCGGGAATGCTCCTGCGGCTGGTGTAACTTGCGGCCCTTTCATCTCTCGCGGTTCTTTGTGCTCGCTGCTACTCTCGAAAGACTGACAATTTTTGTTTCCTCGAGCTTCTTTAAATTAATATTTTATAGCTTTGAACGTCGTCGTGGCCCTTTTGGTACTTTTTATAGTCTCGAAAGCATTGACCTTCGCTCGCTGCAATTGCTACCGTTTTATTTGTCTTGAATTTTTGCGCTTTTTTTTATGTCTGAGAGTCTCGCAAGACTAGTACCATCCATGTCCACGAGGTCTTTAGAATAGCAAATGTTTCTATCACCCGACGTGTTCGCGGAATCGTGGTCTCTCGCGTTCTCAAAGTTTCTGGCACCGCAGCTCGTCGACACTACTAATAAACCACGGATCGTTGACCCGTTACATTTCTAATTTCCCTAAATATTGCTTCTCTTTGACGTTCTCGAGATCTTCCGGATTTTCGCCGGCGGACGATTCAATTATTCCGCGACGCGGCGAAACGAATCCCCGTCTAATTCCTGGGATGCCTGATAGAAACCTGGCGGGTCGCAATTCGCAATCCGCTTCAAAGTTAAAATAATAAACTGGTCCGAGATGGAGGTACATACCTACGACGCAGCGTATTGCGGCGAGGATCGCGCAAAACCGATTATTTTTGGAATCCGCGCGGCGGGAACGACGGGGCGTGGTGCTCGATTTCTTGCTGATCGTAGAAACGCTATTGCAACAACGTTGCTGCGAAAACATAAAGACATTCGGCGCCGGTTGGTTTCGATCAGTCGAATCGAAGGAGATCCGACGGTGAATCGAATCGGGAATATTACAGAATCACGGAGAGATACGTATCGGCCTTCGAAAGTTCCGGCGCGGTGGCCGGAATCGGCGCGACGCGGCGCAACGCGGCGGGGAATCAATAAAAAGTGTCGCTTCACTCATCTGCTAATTGCGACAATTTCTCGATTGCGCCAATTACCGTAGCTGCAAAACCGTGTAATTATCGGCGAGCGGGCCGGACGTTTAAACAGGATTTCCAGCAGGGAATATCGAGAATAATCTCGATAACAGATTGCCGATTTGTTATCTGGCCGATTTATGATATTACCGGTCGCGTCTAGGCGACCGCGTCCGCTCGCCTGCATCTCTCCTCTCCGCTCCGATACGGGAATCGGATTTATATTATTTGCCGGTCCGCGTCCCGTTTAATGCACTCTTTCAGCGGTGATTTATTCGTTTCACGGTGGCAACTCGGCCTCTTTGTGATCAAGCGCGGCCCGTTATCGGCGCGCGCCGCGCGGAAAAATCGCTCTGTCCTGCTCCGCTCTGTTCCGTCGCGCTGGTAATTGGAAAAATTAGGGGGGGGGGGCGGGTGGTGTGTGTGGGCGCGATCGCATGACACGTCACTCGAGCCATCGAACGCTAATAGAAAATACTAATTAACGCTTCGCGGCGCGGTTCCATTTAACATTCAAACAACTTGTCGCGTCCAGGTGTCCGTTTCATTCGTACTTTTGATGAACATCGGAAATTATTCATGGCCAGGTTGAACGAGACGCGGCACGCAGGCATGCGATTCATCTGCCTGTCGCAAATAATCGTGTTTCCGCGCATCATCCAATTAAATGTCCCTGGGATTTCGCCCGGTTACCTTCAATGCACGGAAAGAAAACCGCGTCGCTTTCCTGTGGCAAGAGGGCATTCATTTGGACACGTGTAGGCACGTGTCCAACGTAGGCTTCGCTTCGAGTTACCGCTAGACTGTGGCTAGACTTTTCACTGGAGTAGCTTCGGATCTGGTTCAATTTTTCACTCCGGCGCAAAATACTGACTGTGATCTAGCTTGCTCTCGGTCTCAAACTGCTTCTGTTCTTTATTGCACTTGAATCGAAGCCATCATTTTGGGTTGAAACAATGCCGAATCCTGCATCAGAGTCTTTGATCAGATCCAAAACTATTGTCCAAATAAATTCTAAATCGGAATTAGCTTTTGACCTCAATCAATTCTAATTGTCAAATATCGTCAGTAAACCAAGCCAAGTCATCAAAAGAAGAATTTTCACCCCGAGATCTTGGTGGCGCACAGACTGTCGCAAGTGTGTTGCTTTGATTTTCCGAGTATTTCGAGTATGCAACAAGGGTCACTGCATTGTAGCAGATGTCGCGATGGTTGATTCCCTGGATCACCGAAAGAACGTTGGTCGAAGATACAGCGGGCCAGGAAGAAATCGATCGATTCCGAGCTAATGGTGGGTAATTGTCGGACGCGGTCGGGGCTTGGTTGACGTACGATCGAAATGCTCGGATCCGCTGCAGTTAACTATCCGGTAAGGTAGAAACGGTACGAGTTAACTGACCGGTAGGGCCGGCCCGCGATCCGGTAACGTATGCACCCATCGAGCCGCTTCCTGGTAATGCGTTACCGCTTCTTGCCGGTTTGCGCGAGCGTATATCAATGCCCCCTTTCGGCCACGACAATGCCCTGTCCGTGTCCCTGGCGGGTTGGCCGACGCGACGCGGCGATGGCCCATAGCTCTCTCTCTCTCTCCCTCCCTTCCTCTCTCTCTCTCTCGCTCTCTTTCCATCTCTCTGTCTCTCTCTCTCTCTCTCGCCCTCTCTCTCTCTCTCTCGTCCCATCGCGCCCCGCGGCCCGATGGGGATTCGCAGCGCTGGGAAACCGGAATTGCGACCAGCCACGCCATCGACGGACCGCGACGGATATTGCGGTTCTCTACTTTCGTTCCGGGCTGCATTTTTGTGCAACTGCTCCCGACGGTCCTGCCCGATCGAACGTAGCCTCGTGCATCCCCCGCGCTGACCACCCACACACCCTCTCTGCCCTCTTCCTTCAGGAAAATCGCCTGTCCGCCTTGCTCTCCTCTTCCTTCCGTTCCACATCGAATTTACGCGACTCGATAAAAATCGTACACGCTCCGACGTAATTCCGCTTGGAGAATCTTCTCTCTCTCTCTCCCTTTTTTCTTTCTTGCTTGGAGTTCCGCAGGGGAAAGTGGATGCGAGGAAAATCGCGGCTCTTAGGACGCTCGCGAATCAGACGCTCTTTCCTCGACGGATTCCGGGTGACTGACGACGAGCGTCGTCGAAAAGAAGCAAAGAGAACTTACTTGGCCCGGCCCTCTCCTTCTCTCTTCCTCGCTCTTCTTTCCCAGTCGTTTCATATACGTTTCCTCAACGATACACGACTGCCTCTGCCCGTTCCTTCATCCCGTTTTATTCTCGAACTGCCACCGCGCCGCGCCGGTTGACGTCGCTGTTTGCCGAACTCGTGCATTCGCATTTTCACGGGTCACCGGGCATTCGACGGCGCGGCGGCCCCGCTCGGCCTCCGATCCCACCGATTCCCTCCGGAGGCTCCTCCGGCAAGCCGTGTTCCCACGGGAATTGGAAATCAATTTAGGAAAACGGTAATAAACGGATGCGACCGTACGTCTGGCGCTCTTTCGTCTCGTACGTGCTCGACCGTGTCTCAATCTGCGAAGAATCCCGCGTGTTTTCCTCTCGTCTGCCGAGTCCCTCCGGCGCTTTTTCTTCTTCTTCCACTCTGTTCGTGCCCCCTCCGGTCCCCGCCCCCTTTTTCCTCGTTTCCCGCTGGTCCCGCAAACGACACAAATCCTATCGCTCACGGCGTCGGCGTTTCCGGACGCGATACACGATTCCTGAATTTTCCGACGCTGTTTGCGGCCGCTCACAATCCGAGCCAGTCCGCCCGGATCCGGGAGCCCACTTTTCCCGGCTCCGGCCCGTATAGATATATCTCATTTACAGATTAGTAACCGACCGTTCGGTTAGCACGCCGGTGCGCCGGTAATGCGATTACGGTTAACCGAATATACGCGCGTTGCTAGATTCTAAAAGCGCTCGCTGCGACCAGATATTAATCGGTCGATTGGCCAACAGCCCCGTTGGTTATCCAGATTTCTAGCCGGTCCCTTGCCTCACCCCCTCCCCACCCCCCGCCTAGCCGGTAGCCCCTCTTTTCGATTCGTCCCGCGACTCTCTTGCAATCGCGGTCGCGTTGCCGCAGGTCCCAACGCAATTACGAATTCCCGCTCGGGGAGAAAAGAGCGGCCGGTTCGCTCCGCTCGACACCGCTTGGCCCCGCTCGCGTCAACTCTGCTCCACTTAGTTCCGCTCCGCGCGACGGACGGATACGAGGCGGATACCAGCTTATGATTTACACGCGTGAGGAGAACGAGCTAGACTTTCGGCCGGCCTGCGGAAATTTATGCGGCTACGTGTCCGCGACGCGCGACGCGCGGCGCCCCACCGCTCGCTTAATCCGAGATTGCGGGTCGACGTCGGAGGAGTAACTTCTGCTGCCGGGATTTTCCCGGAGACTCTGGAAAACGCTGGGAATCCCAAGAATCTCCGAGCTTGTCTCTCGCCAGCCAGCCTCTTACCCCCGAGCCCCGAGATACTCCTGGGATACATACGAGCTTCCACGGCATAGATATCCGATTAGATTTCTCCGGAGACGCTCCGCCGACGCACAGAGTTCTCGATCGGCGTGCCGGGACCCGTTCGATTCCGCTTCGGAATTATGATTATTCTTGTAACGGCGGCTTTACTACCGGAGCTTCGCGGAAGCCTTGGGAGTTTCGCGCGTGCGGTAGCGAGAAACTTGTGATAGCTTTCCTGAATTCCATGGAAGACAAAACCGGTGGATGGAGGAACGTCGATGGAACAATCGGACTTGACGAACGAATTAATTGCAAACTTTCGATACGGTAAGAATAGTTCCGGTTTCTTAGAATCGGCGCGGAAAGTTCATCCGCGTCTCGCTATTCGTTGCGTTGCGTCAGGCACCTGTATTTCCTTTATTGCGCTCGTCGGCGATAGAGACGCGAAAGAATATACACCTTAGCTCGTCCCGACGGTGTTGCTCACGGTCGACGCGGGCAATATATCTTCCGCAGTTTATCTCCATTATATTTGCTCGGCAGAAACACGAACGGTAACCCGCGGCGCGCCTTGGTCGATATTAATTTTCCGAAACGTTTTCCCGCTGTCCGCCAGCCACCCCCGGGCTCCGCTCTATTCTACTTCGTTTGATCGTTGCCCGGCTTCTTAATTAGCTCGGGCGCGAACGACTGCAGAATTCTGTAGAAGCGGCCGATGAATTTATCGCGTGTATCGCGGGAGCAGCCGAGCAGCACGGCGGACGCGTGGATTCGCGTGAGGCGAAACGTGTCGGCGATCGGTATCGTTGGATTTCCTTCGGCAAGCGCGAGCTGCCGCTTTGGCCGCAGATTGTCGCGCGGATTTCTTCAAATCTCGAATCTAAACGAGGCGACGACGCGAAGCGGTACTTTTTCCGAAAAAGTTGGCTGTAATTCATAATTTTATCCGATTTCCACGAACATCGACACTCTTATGTTTTCAAGGTTGTTCAATTGATTAAGCTGTCGAATATAAAATCTGTATTCTAATTAAGATAGTCTGTAAGATAGGCTGTAATTGTATAATGAGGGTATAAATTTATTATTACGTTTTTAATTTCAATATCGTTGATATTATTCATGGAGAGTTTTGATGGGTGCTACTTGATACTTTAAGTTTCAATATATTAAAAATCAACGAAAATGAGCAACAGTTTTCGATCGAATAACATATTTAACATCTTACTTTAAGTGATCTTATATGTGACCTGTACTTCCTCCAATGAAACGAGGCAATTTTTCTTTCTCGTACGTCTCCATTTCACAGCAAATTCATCACAGATGAATCAAAAGCTTTTTCCATTGACGAGAAATAAATAACGTTTATATGTTATGTAGATTGAAATCTTTATCACGAGACTGACCTGTTCTTGTAGTACAAGAAGTTAATTCAAAAATTATTTGCGTTACTTATGTGCAAAGTTCATCTTTATAACATTTACTTTAGTGGTGAAATGTTCTACTAAAGATAAACTTTAGCTTGACACATTAAAGACTTTATCACTTTGAGAATATTACGAAGCGCGAGATTTCGTTAGCTTTGATGGCCTATACTTCAGTAACGATATTGTTGGGTGGCCAATTTCTGCGTCTATATTTTCGGGCATAATTTACATTTGTCGAACATGAAATTGCAAACTTTTTTACTTTTATAAATTCTTTATTCGATAAGTATAAAGTTCATTATGTTCCGAAACAAACCAGAGATTCTGTAACAGATCTCTCTACAGAAATCGGCTCCACTATCCCATCTCAAGAAGTGCATTTCAGCCAAATCTTTAGAAAAAGCACGCGCGTCGAGCAACTGATTTAACGCGGCATACATCGCCCGTTCCATTCGGAATTACAAATTCTTGGGGGAGGGAAAGGCAGCCGTCGTATAAATCTGTAGCTTCCTTTATCTGATTCTCCCATTCTATCCTCCGTTTCCCCGGCAATCCGTATCCATCCACCTGTTCGTCACTCGACCCCCGAGTTCTTCGAGGAAGAGGTCGCCGAGGTCCCCGGTACGACCTTCTCCGGTAGTTTACGGTCTCGAGGGCAAGTTTAACGACATGCTCGTCGATCTCCCTCGGCTTCGCGACTCGCCTCGCCTCGCCTCGCCTCGCCTCGACCCGACGCGACCCCCGGCTCGGCCCGTCTCAAACGAGGACCGTCGAATCGTACCAACCCCTCTGCCACACTGTCCCGTGCACCCTCCCGGGTCATTAGTCCACCTGCCGCGAGATTTCGATCGCAAAAACCACCGACACGAGCATCCGCGTGGCCCTTCGGCCCTTCGACCGCGCGACACGCGCTCACATATATCGACCGCCTCGCGTGACTCTCCGCTCCGCCCCGCTCCGGCCCGCTCCGCCCGAGGCGGACGGTTTTTCCCGGCGTTTTTGTCTTCCGCGAATCTCGAGGCAGTCGGTCCCTCCAACCCCCACGGAAATTCCACCCCCGGCCGCTGACCCTCTTATACGAACTACCGAGCGCTGGATACCAGAAGCGTCGGCCAATTTCGATTTTGCGACATGGATTCGATACGTTTCTTCGAGATATTATTGTTTTTCACGGAGCACTATTCTACTAAAATGTGAGACACGCGTTGCGAGTACAATGTCTAATGGAGAATACGATAACCGCATTGTTTTCCCTCGTAATTTCAGATTTGAATCCGTGTATCTTGTTGAATCGTCAGAGAAGTGAAAAATATATCCAGTAAATACATCTTGTTTCAGTATTATACGTATATCGAAAATTGTGTTATAACCGGAAAAAAGTGATCCTATATGCAAAAATGAAAAGAAAGAGTAACATGTTTCCAATTAAGGTTTTGTTTACGAGAAAACTAAGTCGAAAATGCAACAAGACAACGCGGCTATGACGAGAAGTAGAATTATTATATCATGGAAAAACACGTCACTTGATTCAACATGTTAGTTTTCATTGTCGACTTACTTTCACGCATAAAACATCTCCTGTCCGGTTCTATCACGCTTTTCGGTACATCCTATATGATAATAGAATACACTAATTCACTTTTACTACTGAAATCTAGAATACCGAGCGAGAAGTTTATACGCTTGTTTGTCCGCCGCCTAAAAACTTTCGAACGGTAAACTCTGAAACACGAAACGTGCCTCGGCTCAGTATACCGGGCTAATCCAGATGAATATGAGCATTTTCAGGTCGCGGCGTCCCTCCCTAATTTTATTAATCTAAATTCCGGACGAGTCTGGGCAGTAAAGCTGGCGCGGCGCCGCTGTATGCGAGATCCGTGCAATTTTGCCGTTTGAGACCACGCTTTCATCTTCAATACTCGCCGGGACAGGCCGTTCTCGAATGGCGACTTCGCCCTTAAACCTCGACTCTCTACTGCTAAAAAATTCATATTGCCCATTTTGATTCTCCCGCAAATCTGTGAAGTTGAGATCATAGGGTGACGATCCCGCTGGCTCCTTCCGACGACCTCGATGAGCACGGTTCTCCGGGCGAAGGCGGAAGTTTCGCCGTCGAAACGGAGGCGCGAAGGCACCAGGGAGGAATCTAACGCTTTTACGGGCACCGCCAGCCAATTCTCGGCTCCCCGCAGAGGGTAATTGCAGTCGCGGGGATGGGACGCTTAAAGCAGGCCCACGTTGACGAGTTAAATGCCTATAAAGAAGGTGACGGGGAACAAGGGGCGCAATAGACGTCGGAAAATTAAATGACCGTCATCCGCGCCCCTCCGCAGACAGGCGACGGAAAAACCAAAGGAAGAAGCCAATGGGGCGGTGAGAGGGAGGCGAGATAGGGGTGGAGGTCGACGGTGGCCAAAGTCGAGCAGCCATCCTTAATCTCTCATTTGAATAATGAGAACGACGCTGGTGTGCGGAGCGCCGGCTGGTTCAAGTTCCTCTAACGGAATTATTCCAGCCACTTCTGTAAATGACACGGCGAAACCGGCCCCGGCACGGTTCCGGGCCCGTGTTAACAAACTTTCGGCGTTTTTGCGCGATCCTCCCGTAGCGCAGCCTGCCCGGCGTGTAAAAATGTCCCGGGGTTTATTTACCCGACCCTTCAGCCGCTGCGAACGCATCGACGAGCGCGGGTTCTCTGAAATTAACCCTCCACTGCTGCTAGGAAAACGCTTCCCCCGCTGCCCTTCTCCCGCTTTCCTTCCGTCCACCTATCCTTTCGGCCAATTCTACGGTTCGCGTACTGCACGCAAATCGGATTGAAGAACTCGCAATCGACGCAAGCGACCACTTCGAAGATGTCAAGGAAACCTCGTTAGAAACGTCGTCGGGCTTTCTGCGGAGAAAAATGTAACTCCTCGAGTATTTAGAACGACAACAGGAGGCCGAAACACGACACCGAAGTTTCCGTTAACGCGAGACGTTGTTGGGATCCGAAAGTTTCCGCGACGGAACTCTGGACCGAAGATCAAACTCGTGTTAAAGGTTTACCGGACCCTGCGGAGCTGTGTCCTCGTCGATAATCCGAGATCCCGAAGAAGATCCCGAAGAAGCTGCATCGACCGCGAGCAGCTCGCGACACCGTTCGTAATTCGAGAATACACAGCGATCCTCTCGACGCGTTCGTCGCGGAGCGTAATTAAACGTTGTTAAACGGGAATTAAATCGCCTCGGGGACGGGGGCTAGCAGCACCGTGGGAAGTTTCACCGGGCAAAGAAGCGGCCCATTGATCGACCGTCGCCCGCCGGGAAGTTTGCGGACAGGGGAACGCGGGCCCGCCGTCGCGAGCCAGAACTTTCGGACGACAATATTTCCGACACAATGTCCGTCTCGCCCCTATGAAACGTGTAACGAGGCGAAGGGAGAGATCAGCGATTCAGTTAAAACTTTAACAACGAATCAACAATCGCCGCTCTGTCGCCGGTACGCCCATCCGGTCCACGGCGCGAGGTGCGCAAGAGCACCGGTTAAAGTAACTTTAATTAATGAAACCTGGGGGCTGTCGCGCTTTATCGCTGACTCCTCGATTAATTGAAACCGCCGAGCCCTCTCTGCGAGCAACCCCGCGACGATCAACCGGGAACCAAACGCGGCTTCCGGGCGTTCACGGTTTTACCCGCGTTTTGTGAAGATCGCAGCTTCCTAACTAACCCGAAGGTAGTTTAGACTTTGATTTAGTTCAAGTTTGGGCGACTGGAATTCCCCCATTGAAATTTTCAATTTTCATACAATTTTATCGACAACCTGTCCCGAGAAGTTTCAAAGCTTGTTCCCGGCCGTTGCTGTACCTAGTTTATCTCTGAATGCCACGGCAAATATTCTGAAATTTCTAAATAACGCACAGTGGCAAAATAAAGTGTACCTTTTAAAACGTCGTAACTTTTTTCAAAATAGACTGAACAACCTTAATATTTCTAAAATTATTTTTAAGTATTTTAGTCATTGTCTACTAGACTACTCTTTACATTATCTAAAAAAATTGAAGTTTTTGAGCTAAATTTTAAGAAAGTTACAGCGTTTTAAAAGCTGTATGAATATTTTATTCCGTCAATGTACGCTTACTTTAGAAGAATTTGACAGAACTAATTAATTTAGAAAATGGAATCGAAATCGGATAATTAATATCTGTCACGTTATATAAGAACGTCGAGCAAAAGTTGTTTCTATTTCCCTTTTTTTCAAAATATAATATCACTTTCAGTGTTTTAAGTAATTGGTGCAACATATAGTTATGTCAATTGGAAATCTATTAAATACATAGTAAGAAATGAATAATATTTATTATAATTAATATTTAATTTGAGAAATGTTTCAAACATTGTCCATTACAATCAGTTCAAGCATGTCGCAAGCATTGTGAGCGATGTAGTGTATTTTCTATTACGCCAGGCGACCAAACATCTCTACATAACGTGTAATATACATGAATAATAGCGGAGAATGAGTTAAATGGTTCACCCTGTATACGACCGATGCAAAAGTACATTGAACGTCGCATTTCATGATTGTGTGAAGCAGACAAATACCACGCGGCAACTCTTCACTTAATTGTAGCAACCGACGGAACGAAGCTTTGTCTGGATCGTGTGCCATAAAATTCGCCAATAAAAACGCGAATTCGCGCAAGGACGGGCAGCCTAATAACCCGAGCCCAGTAACCGCAATTTCCCGTTAAAGCGAGACGATACTTTTTTCGATTTCCAATCCCTCGGCCGGCGAATAAAGGGGAGAGATTCGTTAGCGAAGAATATCGGCTAACCGTGCCCCGATTCGTTTCCGCCGGGGGAATAACGAGAATCGTGTCGCCATTGACCCTAATTCCGCGGCGAAATTCATGCTGGCCTCTCGATGACAGTTTGAAGGAGCAATTAGCGGACGTACGGTCCCTTTGACGAGGTGCAAAGGCGTGTATTACTCTGTTCGTATAATTATTTCGCCGCTGTTATTTTCGCAATCCTACGACGACCTGACCAGGAGAGCGCTGCAGTTTATGATCGCGCCTATACACAAATTTATAATACTATTGAGAAGCGTCCTCTTGTGACAACGATTTTGCTGTGTTTTATTCAACAGATTCTTCGAAAAAATGTGAAACTATGGAATAGGGACTGAAGTGGTTGGTATGACAACCCTCATCCGCCGACCCTCGTGTCAATTGGTCACAGTGTTCACGGATATGGTAGAAATAATCTCTCCCATAAATCGTTCTATTGGTTCCGAACAACGCAGAAATATCCACGTTGAAACTTGTCCCTTTTCGTCTTTAGATTTTCATTCGTAAAGAAGGAATTTACGCAATATATTACTTGACATTCCACCACGTTCGCTTTTTACCACTGCGTCAATTTCATGTCAAAGGACAGATTGCATTATAGAAATGGAGAACGGACGAGAATTAAGAGGAACTCGTGGAGAAATTACTGCGAAGCCAGAAATCGTTTACAAATGCATGGAAAGTCTCCATAAAATATGAAGACTAGTATTCACGGAGGAGACTATTTCGGAGGGTATATCGTTAATTAGAAAGGAAATTAAAATTAAATGTAATTGTACGAACTAGCCAAAATGATCTACTGGCGTCATCTTATTGGCCCAGAAAATCGCGACGAGAGCGCGACGGCATCGCGGAAATAAAGTGCGGCACAAGCACGAGAAGCTCGTTGGATCGACGATCTCGCGTGTCGGGGCCACAGGAACCGTTTTTACGGGCAATTAATTCTCGCACGGTTGCGGCGGTCGTTAACCGTTTCTGTTGTTAACCGGTCGGCGGCGGTCGTCCTCTGCAAAGTCGGCCGCAGCCACCGAAAACGCTCGGGCCCGAGAGTCCGCCTAGGAAACGGCGGTTCATTAAAATGCGGTAACCCAGCGAATCGTCGGTAATTGAATCGACGGGTGTCTGTTCGACGACGTTCGTTCGGCTGCGAACTAACTTTTCCCTCAAGTTTGACCGCCGACCGGCGTGTCGATCCGGAAGTCTGTCGCACGGAAACTCGGCGACTCGCTCGACCGTGCGCCGCACAGCTTCCGTCGATCCTCCGGGATTGGAATTCGTAACCGGAGCCCGGCGACGGACAGCGATTACGAAATTTCCCCGCGATCCGCGTCGACGCCGTCCGCGGAATTTCACCCTTTGTTTTAGCATCGAACGGGCAACGACGCGGGGAAAAGAACAGCGGATTTACAACGGGTCGTGTACAAGAATCGCGATACAGGTCGCAGTTAATAATACAATTTACAACGACCCAGGTAACCCGCTTCCGTCGACATCGACGGTCTCGTGCCCTCCGTGTGGCCGGTTTTACGAGGCACGCAACGGATTGCTACTTTTCTTGCGGTTCGAGCCCTCGGCGCCACGTAGCACCGTTTTCTTCGAGATCGCCGATACAGGGTGTTGATTAAGGAAGGCTAAATGGGTCGGCGAAGGACGCCGGTTTGTCGCAGGTATGTTGAAAGAGCTTTCAGAAATGTCGTTTAGCGGATTTGAAACCCTTCTCACATTTAAACGCGATATGTCTGTATCGATCTTATAGGAAATGTTATCCGATAATTAAGTTTTGATGTTGGGGAAAGCAGGACTGAAAGCCGACTGTAATGCTAACAGTAACAGTATATGTTCAAATCTGTGTCACTATATGATTTTGCGAAGATGATAGATGAATTGATCTCTATTGTTTAAAAAATGAATGAAGATCGTTGTACATAGATTCAAAGATAAAAGAAGAACGTCGGATACTGTTCGAAAAATGAAAAATGTATGTTGTTTGAGCGATGAGAGAAGAATGTTGCACACAGTTTGGAAGGTGAAAGAAGAATGTCTCAAAGATCAAAGAAGAACACACTGCTTCATAGCTGAAAAAAGAATGATGCGCCGTACCCAAACACAATTTGCGCGGCAACTATCAAGTGTATGAAGTATGCAAGGGCAATAGGGGCAATGCGAATGTCAGAAGGAGGATCCAGCGTACCCTAATAACAACGAAGACACTACGCTTGTAATCACAGGAGGTGTACGGAAGAGTTTCGTTATCTCGCATCGGATTCGCTGATGGGACCCTCAATGCTTGGGCTGAGGCGTCCTTTAAATCAGAGAAGACAGGTTCACCTAACGATATTCCGGCGGACGGTGGCATCAAAGCCAGGCAAAGATACGAACTAATCTGTCGAGCACCCATCGCGGTGGATGCAGTGGCTGTCAAGGGTTAAATCGCTTCCGTGAGTGCCGGAGAAATGTCGTTTCAAGATCGAGCATACGGTTACGTACAAGCGACGAGTACCCTCTTAGGCGCGCCGCTAAAGCGAGCGAATATTCATGAACCCACTCGAAAGCATGAGAATCCGTGCAAGTGTTTCCAGGTCAATATTTGATACCTTGGCGAGCGGGCGCATCGACTGTGACAAATTTCCCTCTCGATTTCTTTCCCCTCTTGTTTCTATTAATACCTCAGTCCGGAGAACCCTCTCTCCACTGTTCAGTTCCACCGATGAACGAGCTTGTCCGGGCCAGAATCGACTTCTATCTTTCCCTAATTTCTTCGGCTCCTCCTCCTCCTCCTCCTCCTCCTCCTCCTGCCGCGTTCCCAGCAATGCCTCTCATTATTCCACCGGCTTTCCACTTTTCATTCTACCCTCATCGGCCGGTCTCTCCTTCGTTTTCTCCGTTGACTACCACGTTCTACCGTCTGTAACTCGGATTCCATCTTTTCTTAATTCCGACGCCTTCTCCTTGTACTTCCGATTGCTCCCACATTTGGAATTTCTCCTCTGCTTTGTCCTAATTTTTACATTCTCCTTTTCTTCTTATTGTTTACGACTTATGTGGGGATCGAACTTTACTCACACACCCAGCGGCGAAAAATCAGCGAAGCTTGAAAATATCCATCTTTTGTTCAATACTTTCGAAATTGGCAATGAGATTTTTTTGACAAACATTTAGCGAGAATGTTTAGGATTTTAAGAGGGGATTCTTTAAAATGTGTAACAGAATGAAGAAGTATTAGCCTTTTAATTTAAGAGACGACGTTCAACTCAGAATCAAATGTGAGTAAATTTACAAATAAAGTTTTGAAAAAATATATTTCTGTAGTATTTTTTACATAGAATTGAAATATGTACAAATTAATTTTCTTACTGGAGGGATTATTTTAAAATTAAATCCCACTAGTAATAAACAAGAGTTTATTATTAATAACCCACGACTTACTACAACGAACAACAACAACAACAACGGCTTCGCAACGCAACGATCTCGACAACGCCTCCACAACGACTCTTTCGCGTAACGGTTTTTCCCCTCCTACGCTCTTTTGTCGCCCTTGCCCAAATTATCCTATTACTCTCTCTCTCCCGCTCTCTCTCTCTTGCATTCATACTCTTTCGCTATGCCTCACTCGCCACCTCGTTCTTACTCATTCTCTCTCTTTCTTTATTTCGCTCTCGCTCACTCACACTCTATATTTCGGTCACACATGACTTCGAGGAACCAATCGATCGATTCGGGCCACTCGAAGTCGTTCAAACACAATGTCGTCACGTATCCCATTAATTACCATTTTCCGATGCACAACCAGTCTACCTTTCATACCTGGGAAAAAACCCTACACTACTTCCATTTTCCAGTAACAAAAGAAATTTCTTAGTGAAAAAATTATCGAATTACAAAAGCCGTAAACAATTTTCTTCGGTATTACGTACACAAATCGTAGTAAAAATTTCAGCCTGAAAACTTCATTTTTGTTTGAATTATTTTGATCTTAGCATTAATTAACTGTGCTGTGGTTATATGTATTGACACATGATGCGTGTTAGATATAGAAATACTTTGTACGTGTAGACTGTACTTATACCTAATGTGTTAATAAGTAGTTTGTTAATACTGTACTTTTCCGTAACATCATCTTCGGCTCTGCTCAATGACTACGCTGTCTACCAACTGCGTTCTTTATTCAGCGGCTTTCTACTTTTAATGCTACTCTCGTCGTTCCTTTCTCTTCGCTCGTCCGAACCTATTTCTATACGATCGTCATTATCTAAACTTTCATCTTTGATCATCCTTCTCCATTCTCATTTCTCTACACTCGTTCTAATTTCTTTCTCCACTATCCACCAATGCTTTTCATTCGACTGCGTCTCGGACTTCCCAATTTCTCTAGGAGTCGTCCTCACGACATCCTCCCCTCGGTATCTTCCGCTGTATCTGTCTCGGTGCCCCGTCTCTCCTATTATCAGGCAGCAGAAGTTGGATCGTTTTCGCGTACGTAGTTCGACGCGGCCCCGGAACTTCCGAAAGTACGTATCAGCTTCCAATGATGAATCTGTAATGAGCTGCAGAACGTCGGGATTTCCGAGCATCTTTCCCGGCAGTTTTGCATTCGTCGTGCCGGGCCGCCCTCCCCGAGCGCCGCCTCTCGCTCCCCGCAGGTGCATAATAATTGAAATTCGTGTGAACTAAGAAGTGTCTCCTCTCTCCTCGAACTTATCTCGGCCGCTTGAATATTCATGGACGCTCGTCAACTCATTACGGGGCCCGAGAACGTTTCCACGGTAGTTACCGTGGATTTAATTAAAAAAACTGTTCAACCACCGAACACGCGTTCATCGCGATCGATCCGGGAGCCGTTTTGTTCCACCTCGCGGCTCGTATCGAATCGTGAACGTTTCCAGCCCCGATATATCTCGAGACAGAGCCCTTTTGCTCGCCCATACCGATTCCCGTGTTCCGAAATTACCGAACAATCGACAGAAACTTGTTCAAACTCCAACAAGCCGTTCTCGCGGGAAACTCTTCGATTCTGAGCGGAGGAGAGGGGATGTTTCGCGACTCGAGGTCGTGTCACGAACCGAAGACGAACCAAAAATATCTCGTCATCGATCGCCTAAAACTGGAGGAGGACGATCGTGGACAACCGATGGCTTCCGGGCAAGCTCGCGCGGAAATAGAGACGGGCGCGGCCAACCTCATATTATTCGTTATAATTTATACGGCCAGTGATTAATTGACGCATCGTCATCCGTCCATCCGTCCATCCGTCAAGGTTTCCGGGGATGTTTCACTGGCGAAATGATCAATTCCGCCCTCGAAATAGAAACGGGCGCAGTGCTCGACGCGGACCTCGCGAAATCCTGGTTTTCCCGTATTACATTTCGAGGTGTCCATTCTACTATTCTGGTCAGAATGATTGCTTGTACATCCTGCACCGGTTGATCAAACTAATTAACCATTTGGTGCGGCGAGGATACTGGAAAATCTGATTCCTGGTTGCCACAGTTGTCACGGCAAATTACTGCGTTCTTTATTTACTGATTCTTTTTGAATCTGTATAAAAGAATATAAAAAGGAGTATCAAAAAATAGAAGAAAATATAAAATAGTTATATCTTATTAAACATGTTAAAATTAATAAGAGAAGACAAATTCTTGTTTCAATTAGTACGGATAATTTTTTATAAAAATTCGCGGTCTAGCTGCCAACATTTAAGATTGTCCTCTAAGCGCATCTTTAAAGCAATTTTCAACGCTTTTGTGCAACCAGACTGCAGAGTGCTGTGGTTCAAGTAGCATTTATAAAATTCAATAAATCAGTGATCTGCTATTCCGGGGGCCAGTGATCGAACGCGAACGGAACGATCACAAACAAGATATAAAGGGAGAATATTGAACAGTGCGCGTCCGTCGGGGGCATAAAGTCCGTCAAAAGGTTTCAATAAAGTCGCGACTGCTCTGTTCTCGGTTTGCCGAGAGGTCGCGCCCCTCGAAGGGTGGTTTATTTGGAAAATGATTTCAGCGGCCCGTTTACGGGCGCATTGATTTACGCTCGCGGGAGAGGCTGCGCGCGAGAGGATCCACGGGAGAGGATTCGCGAGGCCGTTACACTCTCGTTAATCTCTCGTCGTCTGTATTCGAGCGGCCGCGGCTGCGTTTTTTCGCGGCTTCGCGAGCTCGAATAAAGCGTCTCCGGTGGCCCATGACTAAGGCGTTAACAAACATAACAAACATCGATAACGTAACATAACGCACGCAGCCCGGAACCGCGAAAGTTCCCCGAAACAAGAGGGATTTCATCGGATCGCGTCAGCAGCTCGCGCGTCACCGTTAATTCCCTTATCATACGGTCATACCCCGTAACCGTTATGGGAACCGGACGACGCGACAAAACGGACAATTAGACGGGAAACCAGCGTCGCCCGGAATCCCTGATTATATTCAAATTCGTCCGCAGACGCCGTTCGGGAAACTGACCCACTAACGTCCGCCAATTACTCGTAACAGCCCGCGAATTAACCCGTGCCTAATTGCCACTAATTCCGTTAATTGCGGCCGAGGCGATCGACTCGCAAAAAAAAGAAACGAAAAACGGTGAAATCACGATTTCTTCTGACATTTGGGGAACTGAGGTGCTCCCATGGGTACACATTTGGCAAATTCTAGATTCGGAGAAAGTGATAACACTAAGGTCATGGGATACGAAATGTGATCAGGGGATTGCGACTTTTATTCATTTTTGAGAAAAACGTAACAGGATTTGGGAATATTTTTATAGTATCTATGATTTATTAAAATGATTAAAAGAGGAAAGTCATTTTCGTCAGACTTACGTTTTTAGCAGTTAACTAAGATAATTTTTATTTTGTATAAAGATTGGCGGTCCAGCGATCAGTAAATGGTGGAAATTGCTATATTCGCACTGAATTGTTCGGAAACGATAGTAAGAATTTTCTTTATATACTACAATATTTAATTCGATGTAAATAAAATTGAAATACTACGAATATATATAATAATTTTGAATTCCCTTCTAGACACACCGAGACCATATTTATCGGAATATCTCACAATTTTGTTTATATAAAATGTTCGGAACAAATAAATCCATCTAATATTTGGCAACAGAAGCATAATTGAAATATCGATATTTATCAAATAGAAAATCGAAAATGCCGGCACAGCGTCTCTAGTGGGGCCTCATGTCGCTATTGCTGACGCTGCAATCGACTAGAACCAAAATGTCGACCGGTAGTTCCGTACGCATTACGTTTAAGTACAAAGGAAAAAGTGTAAGTGTTCACTCCTGAGATCCTGTACCTTATTAAAATCTGACAGATGCTTCAGTGGCAAGTCCAATCATAATATCCAATTTATGAAAGAGTTTCCCTACCATAATTTAGTAATTTTTATTTAATTTATCGGAGGTTAAATTTCACGAAACTGCACCTTATACTATAATTTTCAAGGTTCATATATGCGGTAACTGAATAACAGTTCGTGGTATAATTGTATCATGCGATTGATCTTACGGTTTTTATACTCGATGTATGTTTTCAAATTCAAACACAAGTTTCTCTTTGTCCAATTAAACTTCGTAGATTGCGCGCACTGGTTAAATAATTAGCGTAGTAGGTGCTGCCACCATCCGGCGTATTTATTTCTTCATGGGTTTCATTACAGAGTTGAGCGTTAATCAACTATATTTCGATGATTACTGTGATTAATTACAGAAATTAATCGTAATCATCATAATCATTAATTATGTCATCAACATAGGGAATAATCTAGTAATCTTGTATAATGTTCGCAATCTGCATTATTAATGGGAAATCGATAATTATTTGAATGATTTCCGTAATCATCTTATAGTATAAATAGAGTATATAGGACGATGATTTTTCATAACTTCTGATTGTAATATTTTTTCGGTTTGCACTTTACGCATAAAGCAACAATTCTATCAGATTTTGTTTCATTTTCAATTGACAAATGTTCTAAAATTTTGCCATCGAGTATGGTTGGCATTGTCCGCTGCGAAATTCATTAAAATGGAGCATGAATCGTTTGTCTATTAATTAAAACTTTTTGAATTTACCTGAATTCTCGATGGACTATTTAATGATGGACATACCGAATCATCTAAATGGAAAGACTTCTCATTATATGCACATACGCACTCATTATTATATGAAATAATTAAATATATTATTATAAACTATTAAATTACGAACATTGCTTCAACTCGAAAACGGTTCCCAAGGTAACACACGACATGGCTATGTGCTATTTTAAATAAATTACCAATTCGATTATAATCAAAAGTATGATTATGTTGTAATTAATGACTGTTGAATTAATCATGGTCCTAGTTGAGGAAATTAATTTTGATTACTCCTATTAACCATTAATAAATCACTACTGATTACTTAATCACAATCTTCAGTCTTTAATTAAATTAAATTTTCCCAACTCTGTTTTATTCATGCATATACCAGTAGAACTTCAATTATATGTTAGTTTGGTTCTATTATTGCGACATATGAATTTTCGACTCGGGACGAGTAAATAGAAAAACACTTCCATGAAATGCAACATATTTAATTCGCTTGACTCGAATTCTTTTTACATAGACAATACCTAAAAAATTATTTTCAATTGATTGGTATCGTAAGTAAATTGAAGAAGTAATGTTTTAGTTTTTTTATCTGCATCTATTACGAAAAGTTAAACAATGCGATCTGCAGTCCTTACTAACAAATATACATGCTAAAAATTACAGCAAACCCAAATATAAAAATCTCGAAATTTCTCACGGGTATCTTATATTTCTTTTCCTTCCAGTCAATTGCTATTTAAACAAAAATTTCGCACACTTTGTCCAGTAAACTAACATTCCCGCAATCGCTGAAACCCCAAATCACTTCGTCCACTTTAAAACAGTGATTCTATTTTGATAGCTGTCCGAATATTAATACGAGTAACCGCACATGAAACAACAGATCGAATTACGTTATGACAACTGCTCGCCCGTTATTATGATTCGATTCCGCGCAACAACAATTGCGGGGAGGAGCCTTAGCCGGCTGGTATGCATGGTGTACAAAAATCGTAGTTCCCCGGGAGAATCTTCTCGCGAGCCGGGCAACTGTAACAACTCGCGAGTAACTCGTGCGGAAAACTCAGATTGTACGTGTGCTCCACTCCAGCGAAATGAAATTTCACAGCTGATAAAGTATCGGCGGGTCCGCGGGGTCCTCGGAGCGTGTAACGCGTTCTCCGAGCCGTTTTAGTAGTTGCCAACTTTCCTCCGGTTTTCTTCCCGGTCAAATAAATTAGCCCCGCGCCCCCCCTATTTACGGCAATAAACTCCGAAAACACTTGGAGCCGGGAGGGTTGGCACCGTACGGAACGAAATCCCGGAATGTTTGCCGCGTGCTCGCGAGCCTGTAACGCTTGTGTCAATAATTACGAACGAGAATGTCGCGGTCGAGCGAGCAGACCGGACATATTTCCCGTGGCGGGTAGGGCGCGGGAAGGGAGAGGGAGGGGGGAGGAGGGGCAGAAATACGACAACGTTCGAGATTAACTTTCCCGACGGGCAAACGGTTCCTCCCTGAATTATGCGGAAAGTTGTCCTCCGGCGCCCGTTACATCGCCGTTGTCCGGCGACGCGTTTTATTGTTTTAATAAAAGAATGAGCAGGTTCGCCGCGATATATCGCCCGGATTGTTGCGGCGGCCGCGCGACTCGCGAATTCCGTCGCTTCGCGGCCGTATAAAACCGTGAAATGAAAGGGTTTACGGAGTTCCCGCTCCCCGCCTCGTCCTCGCCCGCCCCGTCTCTTAAATTTAATTATGGCACAACAATAACGCGGGTGATGCGGTATCAGAAGAAGCGTCGAGTGGCAGTAAAGTCTGGCGATACGGGGACCGTTGCCGCCGAGTTACGAGGAGGGTAATGCCGCATCTAACGTGGTGTCTGTTCGCCGAGTTCGTTAATTTCTGCCGCGACGATGCTCACCAGGACGTCGCCGTATTCGTCGGGTAGTCGAAGCTTTCGAAACGCTACGTGGATCAGTTTTTTAGGGGTCTGGAGCGCGCGCGCGCTGCCAAGCGGGGATCGGACGCGTCAAAGCGCGGTCGCAATTAACCCGCGGCGAAATAATTCAAACCCGACGAGTTCGCGCGACTGTCTTCGCGGAATTTGCATGGCACACAACCAGCCCGCCGCGCAGAGAGAGAGAGAGGGAGAGGGAGAGAGAGAGAGCTTGTTTCGCATGCGGGAAACACCGTCGGGGAACACCTGTCCGCCCACACAGAGGGTTATATCACTTAGCCGGTAAAACTCGCTGCATATTGCGCCCGGACAAGAGAACCGCGCCGCGCCTCGACCCCGTCCGACGCGGCGCGAGGAGCCGTTTTCGCGCCGGTCTTAAGCCCTGATGAATCCGTTTACCGAACTTCATTGTGTCCCGTTTGTTTCGGAGACCCGTGTTGCTTAACGCTTCCGTTGCTTTGATTTCTTTCTGCCTCATAACGCCGGAACTACCACAAGTCTGCTTTATATCGCCTTATGAGAATAGCGAGACTCCGTTTATGCAGCCCGTGTTGCTTTTCTTGCGCTCGCACGCTAGGTATTCTTCGTTTATGCTTACGTGTCGCTATGTCGTTAGTGTCACTATTCGAATTAGGTATTCCTTTCCTGCGTTTTTGTCACTCGGCCGACACAGCACTGCGCGTAAACGTTTCGCATGCGAAGCTGTATTAACTCCGAATGCGGAGTTAGACTGACTTATATTTCATTTTCATTTTATAAATATGAAATTGAACCTGTTTGCATACGTTATTAACAAATTATTAAATATAACGTGTAAAATTAGTATATAGAAATAATGTCGTAGTTTTCAACAGCGCCTCGGATTGCAAAGATGTTGCTGTACACGTACTGTGCAATATTGGTTATAATTATTTCATGGAGTTGGAAAGAATTTCTTGAAATTTGAGCCGGATTGGTTCTAGGAAAATCCTGATTTTTGTTCTATAAAGTAAAAGGTCTTTTTATGACGGGAGAAGTGGAGCGTCGAGAAAGCGAATGCTAGGGGAATTGTTATCAATTATCGTTCGTCCGTTTTTCCTCCGTCTTTCCGACGGCGCGGCGTTCGCAGCTGCCTGAAACGTTGATTTCGAAGTGGTTGTGTGGGCGCTCGCAAGAGCCAGCCATCTCGCGGCGATTAATTTTGATTAATCGTCAAATTAGATCGGCTTAGATTGGATCTCACGCTCGCCACGGTGGATCTTAATCCATCATTTCTAATTTATCGGCTGGAATGAATGTGAGTTATTCGCCACGCCCGCGCCCCTGCCCGATTGTCTCACGACCCTATATATTGCCTCGCAAAAGTACCATCCCAACGTTTATCATTAACTAAAGATATTGCTTCGCAACGATGGAATATTTGTTAAATATGACAGTGACATACTATCTACCGATATCAAATCGCTGGTTTGCCATTATTGAAATTGCAAAGATGTTTCTGTGGGAAAATACTGCTCCGCCACATTGTCTAGTAAACATTGTACAATATGTCGACAAATATAGTCTTGTTAGTTTCAATAAATAGTGTAAATTAATCGCATTTAGTGCACAACTGTTCGAATGTTAAATAGGTAGAATTCAGTGCGAATCGCTTCGAGGAATTTAAATTATCCGGTAGCCGCGGCATTAAAAAATATCTTACTTTTGATTATATCGTGCTTCGAGAACTTGACAGACCAAAGACACGTTTTTAGCAGACAGTGTATCAAGGCGGCAGATGGGTGCGAACGGATGGAAGCCAGCCGAAGACGTGTCCATATGATTTTCGGCGAATCGCGTAGGCGAGGGCCGCGAAAACACGAGCGATCCGCACGAGCGGTCCGCCGCGTTTCTGTTTCCCGTGAGTCCGGCTACGTTTCCGGTCAGCGTGCAAAAGTCGGCGTAGCGTACGTGTCTACCGGGATGACCATACTTTATTTATTTATTTACTCTAGCGAACGGGAAACCGGCCATGGAAACATACTTTTCCTCGGTTCCGTTCTCTCCGGTACGTGTCCGCGTTCCGTAATGCGGCTACGTGGCCGTGCGCGGCTACGTGTTCCCTCCTCTCCTCTCCCCTCGCCGCGTCTCCTATCGAGCACGGTGTTTCCATACGGTCGACGACGATGCGCGACGGAACACGTCGAACGACGTATCGTTGCATTTTTAGCGGCAAAACCGAGTTTACGGAAGATCGATTACTCCGGACTGGGTGAAAACGTATTATCTTTACGTTGCCATACATGCCGCGTTTCATTTGTAATACTCGACGTCGCGGGATTGATTTTATTCCATGGGAAGAATTCCTGCAACGGGACAAACACTGTTTCTTCGGAATAAAATGGAAATTCGCCCGGATACGTCGCGCAGCTTCGTAGATAAAAATTCACTGGTCCGGACTTCTTAAAAACGTGCAACAATTGAAAGATCGTATTGCGAGTTTTCCGGTCGCACAACGGTCTTCCCCATGAAGAGAGAGAGAGAGAGAGAGAGAGAGAGAGAGAGAGAGAGTAACTTCGATTCCGGGCTGAACAATGTGCACAGAAGCGTGGGTGGAAAAACTGCCGCGGCGAGTAACAGATCCGGTCGAAACAAAGTTAAAAGGGCTGCAGTTCCGCTTGTTGCCGTCGTACGATTTTATTGCACGGTGCTCGAGCCGCTCGTATACGAGAGCTCGCATAGATAGCATCTGCTCCGTCACTTGGAAGTTTCTGCGCGTCCCCGAGCCCGTGCTCTCGGCCGAACGCTACCGGTTTCGTATGAAGCATTTCATTACGTAATAAATCGTCGATTCGCGCTCGCCGAGATGAAGCCGGGCTAGTGCGGCGCGACGAACCCCCTCGTCGCCTCGCGTCGCGTCGCGTCAACCGCGCGACGATCTCCGGGGAATTATTTCCGCCTCGTAAACCGCGATGCACGCGCCAACGGGAAAAAATTTACACCGGAGGTTTAATCAACGTTCGGAGGACCGGCGCTGGGTCCTAGGACGTGCTAGTTCAACGGAGAACCGAGGGAGGATGGCCGGTCGTCATCTTTCTCGCGAGCGATCGCTGCTCGCCCCAGTCGCAGATATACTGACTTCGGATCACCATTCTGTACCTCCTGTGGAGTGGTGTATTCGATTCGAGGAAATCGGGGGCCACGAAGCCACGCCTACTGAGAATGCACTATAACGAAAAGAGCTCCGACGGTGTTCGATCTTCATTTTATCTAACTTTCTTTGACTCTATTCGCTCTAGTGCATCGTTGAAAACTGGATGTGACCTGGAATTGTACTTTGGAGACCTGCATTTGTTTCGTGGAGGTGGAGAGACTCGGAGACACGCCTACTGAGCCTGTCTGTAAAAAGAAATGCGCCGATATGCGACGTATTTAATCGTTCATTTTATTTGGCTTCCTTTACTTTGTTTTTTTAATGCCACGATAGCGTTAGAGCGAATTTGAATGGTAGAAATCGAGAAACATAATGTCAAGCTCACTTCGAATATTATGTAAAAAAATAGTGAGTTGTTTACCATCAGTACATTATTTTATAATTCACTGTAGTGTCATTTGTCCTACAACATCACTATAAAATGAACAGATGTAAAAAGTGCGCTTCGCGTCACTATTCCGGCTCTGTGGAATTCGAGAGTCTGGAAGACACGCCCACTCAGATTATTTCACAAAGCGAGGAGACAGATAATGTTGCCACCATTAATCCTACAGGTTCCTCTGTTACGATTTGCCTTGATGCGTAATTCTAGAACTGACAGGAACATAAGGAGCACTGAAAAGTACTGTATTATTCACAATGGAATAAAGAGCAACGGAACCACGCCTATTTGAGGCACTTAGCTCAGGAACGTCTACTTAGAAAGAAAGAATAAGGTATTTAGTCTGCCATCATCTTTTTCGTTATTATTTACCATAAAGTTTTTTAGTAAGTATATCATAAGCAATCTTGGCAATCTGATTTAGACGATACTTTTGTCTTCTTCCGTATTCTTGTCTTGTACATAGGATCGATAGTTTGTTCCTTGGTTGATCTAAAACAGAATTAATTTCAATAATCACTTTCATCCACCACTTTTGTCATGTCCATCCTGGATCTTCAACAGACAGTTTTTAGTGACGGAAACTTCCACGAGGAATCCACGAATCGCGTAGCAGTGTCCAAGTCAGTGATTCGCAAGGATTTCGCGAATGAAGCGTGGGTGCCTGCGTTCCCAGGATGCCTCTGAATTAAGCCAGAGAGAAGGGTGGCTCGTCGCCTCGACGTGGATTTTGCCGCGACTCGTCGCACCGCGCTAAAATTGCGGATTATGCGGAGTTTCCAGGCCCGGTCGGCGCCTCCGTGTCTTTTTCGTCAGCGGCATCGCGACGCCCGCGTTTACCATTAAAATTCATGGAATAATAATGCGGCGGTCGATCGTAAATACCGGCCGTATCCGTCTTATTCGGTTCGCTCAGCGGCGATACCAAAAGAAAACCTCCCGCTCGGTTCCTCCCTTTCTCCCCGTCCCTCTTCCCCGGAGAAAGGGAGAAGATTTAAATCGACGCCTTCATCGCGAAGTCGAATCCACCGGATCGCTATTCCGGTGAACGCGCCGCTCCGGATCTCGAGACGCGAGAGATCGTCGCCTCGCGAAACGCGATTCGCTCGGGGACCCTCGTGAATCCTGATTCGAGGCCGAGAGAATGTAACGACAATTTGAATTTAAATCTCGAATTAAGAGGATGATGAGGCGGCGGCCGACCCGCGGAATGTTTACTGAAATTCTAATGCGGGATCCGCGCGCGCCCTCGTGAAAAATATTTAAATTGCGCGACGCCCTATTTGCCACCGGGGAGGAGAATCTCGCCGCAACCCTAGTTGCGATATTCGCAACTCAGCGAGGTCTTCGTATCAAAAACAAGTTTGTTCCGGCGGGGAAGACCGTCCAACTATAGACCAACAAGGTTCGAACGCAGCAAGCTGCTTAGATGTTCCGCTGAGGGCTCTAATGGAAGACCAACAGGAGCATATGGATCGGAGCCTTCTCGGCCCGGTTCCCGCAAAGATTCGAACGGCCGCGAGGCAAAGGTACACCGGAAGTTTCGGAGGAAGCTGGATACATCCGCGAAGTTACACACCCGCGTCTGAGGATACAGCCGGTGGATGGATTCGGCACACAATCTGCGAACGGCAGGATGCGTTCGTGTTGTGAATGAGAAACCGGGCTAACACCGAAGGGGGTTCCAGGGGCCGGCCGGGAGAGCCGAGGGAGGCGTGTACGTACGCGGAACGGAAGACGAACAAGGCGGGCCCCCGGACGGGAGAGGGTTATATTGACTGTATTGGATTGAGTATTCCATATTTTCCGCGCTCGGCCAACCGGAAGATGGAGCTCGCCCGACCGGAAGATCCGACAAAGGCGGCTTATTGGCAGACGTTACTTCGCCTTCGGATGTTTCGTCGCGATACGAGAAACCTCCACCTTCCGAGCCCCTTCTATCGGCAGAGACGCCCGCCCCACTCTCTGCGCCAAGAATTATTACGATTTACCTTTGAATACTTCGTTCCGCGAATGCTTCAGAAGAGACTGACAATTCCGTTCCTCCGAAGGGAGAGGACGACTTAAGAGTCGATGTGTTCCGCGCCGATCAAACGATCGAACAATTCAGTGAATGGCGCTCGTTGCTGGCGCTCGGCGAGCACGGACCGACAACAGGTATTTGCCGGAATGGCTACGGTAATTTTCTTCTAAAGGTTTATACGAGCCGAATGGGACCTTTCTCAACGGGCTTTGTTAGCGATTGTCGACCGTTATGCGTTCATGTTGTCGAAAGTTCGAGGCAATTCCTGGCTGGTTTCGGCACAATGAGTCTATCGATTCTTGAAAGAACTTTCTCGGGAAAATTCACAAGCTTGTGACTATTGAAAATTGCATCATAATCGGAAGATTTGAAAAATTCGAAAGTGTTAACACATTCCTAGAAGAACAAGGGATTTGGAATGATCTTCTAGATGATTTTTGAATAACCAATGTAGGAAAGACCGAGTCGACTCATATTCGCATAGTCTAGTGTAACTAGACTTCAGATTTTTAAGCAAAATGAAAATTCTCTGCACCATTGTAAAGAACAGAAATCAAGTAACGAGTTCATTCCTTCGGACTAGAGTATTTTAAATTGTAATCTGCAGTGTATTAAATGCATAAAATCCTCAGAAGCGCGGACAATGGTAAACGCGGTAAACAGAATCGAAGAGAAACTTCACATTGTCTCCTCGAATATTGCAAATTCGTGTGCAGCACTTAGCGGAATAGCGACAGACAATTGCACGATTTGGATGATCTTCTAGGCCCTGCAGGATCGGAGTTGCTCCGTTCCGCGACACGTTCGTAGAATCGTGGCGAAACGAACGACGACCTGTCCCGATTGAAATCGAGTTAGCCAATAAGCAAGGAACAGAGAGATAGCGGGGGTATCGTGGTAGCTCTGTGCCGGGGTCGCAGCGATGCCGCGGTCAGCATTTGAGGTTAATTGTTCGCTTTCGAACTGAGGCACGATACAAATTGAGTTTGCAGTGCTTGGAGCGCGGCGTAGCCGCAGGAATGCGATTGTTCGTCGATATATTTACGCGTCAATCTCGGAACCAAAGTTGCGCCTGCGGACATCCCGTGTACCCGGGCCGTCTTGCCGGTCCTTGTTCGACACGGTCGCGCATAATGGGCCCCTGGAAAAGCTTCGGGAACTCGCGAACAGGTCGCGGGAGGGAGATGGCAGATGTGTAATCCGAGCGGACACGAAATTCGCGCCCGTTGCCGCCTACGCTCCCGCGGGAACGAGAGGGAACGAGCGCGTAGCGGCGCGGGCGCGGGGCGACTCGCGATTTGTCGATGCCGGATTTCATTAGCAAGTTTGATTTAATTACCCGGCTGGGCGGGCGGCCGGTCCGCGGTCAGGCGACCCTTTAATCGCTCCACCATTTGTACGCTATGATTTCATGAGAATCGTACGAGATACTCGAACCGTAATTCCGTGGTTTCGCGTCCACGGGTTTCCATCGGGTCGATCGTTTTTCCGTTCCGTTCCGTTGAATTGGAATAATGTTTATCGCCCGGAACGCCCGACTGTTTTCAGCTTTCTGCTCCATGTATCTTCATCAGTCTCGACGCCTGTCGACGCCCATTTTTCTCGTTAATAAACCGCGCCATTATCGCGCTTAATAATTCCCTCGGTTTTACCGATTCTCTCCCTTCTACTATCTCCGTCTCTGAGCGGAACGGGGCCGGGAACGGATTTTGGCTAACGAACGAGGTTTCTTTTGATCGGCTCGATTTACCTGAACGCTCCTAACTGGTCAGTTTACACCGCGGCGAAATACGGCTGGATAACAAAGGATCAAAAACGGAAGCGGTGCGAGAGGTTGTTCGATTGGTTCGCGAGCCGAATTGTTCCGGCGTCGGTGACTCGATTAACTCTTCGCTCCCGGGACTAGCGCGCTTTGAACCGTGCCCTTTTCATCTGCCGGACAACTCGCGCGAAAAAGCTTCGAGCTTCTTCCCTTCTTTCAATTTCTGTCTCTATTCCTACCACCTCTTCCCTTTGCGATTTTTCGACATACCCTGGCAACGATCGCTGTAGCTCGCACTACTTCCTTTTCCACGAAAATTTCATCGGCTTTCTTGCGCCTTATGCGGTTGGCATTGCAACGATTATGCCGTATATTTTATTCAATTTCTTATCGCGAACATTAAGCAAGATATAGGCGATTGCCTTTGAAATTTAAAATTCCGTGTCGGAAAATTGAAGTTAATTACGGATCGATAGGTAAACGTTGAAATTAATATTGCATCAAATCGTGTAAAGAGTGTAATAGCAGCTCGCAAAGTGTACAAAATTACTTTACAGGCTACAGGGAGGCTATTGACTTTCCGATAGCCCCTGGTTGTTTGACCAGCCGTTGCCTCGTGTACAGAACTGTATTTTACGTTGGATTGCCTTTATGCAGTTTCAACAAAGACGATGCATAATTAAGATTTTATACGGCAATGGTATCAACGCGAAAACTTTCGGAAATTTATTTCGATCGAAATTGATTGATCAAGCCGCGTGTGTACGTATCTCATAAAGTTCAACTAAAAATGAATGATAAAACTTTACTATTCCAACGTTTGTCCATAAAAGTAGTAAACGCGTGCCGCGTTCAACGATCGCCATTGAACGCTCGTATTCAATTTCAAAACGAACCGCGATTTTTCAGACATTCCCGATGGCTTGGAAAACAATGTTCCCAATAAAAGTTGATGGGTATTTACTCCTCTACGAATGAGACCATAAAAACGCGCAAAAAATTGTTATTTTATATGAAAATATGCAGGTCTTGATAATATCCTAACCGATGTGGAGACGAAGTCAACGGCTTGTTATATTATAACGTTAAAACTTCAAACGAGGCTAAAATAATTCAAACCATTGTGTAACGTATTGATTCGATATTTACAAAGATCAAAGTGTAAGTCTACAGCAATTGGAAGGAATTTCTTTGAAGTGGAAGTAACCAGAGCACCCAGATCGATCCTCGAGGTGAATTCTGGTACCGAGAGCTTTAATAGAAGCCGATTCAGTCGGATATATTGGCGCAAATCACAGAGCGCCAAGGATTGGCAAGACGGACAATTTCCTAGGCCGAGGGGCCGATGATAATAACAAAAGTGCGATATGAATCTTCATCGCGCAGCATTGTTCGTGCATTCCCCGACCCTCCTTCGGCGATATATTTCAATCCCAGCCGTTAAATACTCTATTCTGACCCAACCCTCGGCCGGCACCTCTGTGAGCCGGCTGAAATTGCGGCAGCTTGCGTCATGTCTGAGCAAATCTTCCCACCCTGCCCCCCCCCTAGACAGAACCCTGTGCCCCTTCTCTGGCTGAGCTAACATCGATTTTCATCGAATCCGTGTCGACAGAGACGTTCGAGCCTATCCCCGTCGCCTTTCAGCCGTGCAATTGGCTCGACGCCTGACGATGGATTAAAATTGCCCCCGCGATTCCTTCTTCGGCTTGGAACGGCGCCGTGGAGCCAGATTGAACCTTGTAAACGACCCTCCTTAAATTATCTTCCGGTGGATCCTCGTGAGACGATCCGAATGTTGCCCTGATCTATCTCTTCTGTTTGAATATTTTAAGACGGCCGAGGAATAAGTAAAGCGTTGCTTCATCGACCGTCTCGTTTGAATTGTAATGGCGAAACAAAAGAAAAAGAATTGTCTGCTTTTTTCATTCAGAAAAGATTCTGCTTCCTTGCGCTAGTTAATTCTTTAAGAGTACTGAATATTAAATCGTGGGAAAATTGCTACATCCTGATGTTCTGTTTTGTACCTAATCAAATTATGTTTACTTACATTAAATTTTATTATAATATTTTCACTATATTTTAAGAAAAGGACTAGGAGAAATTTCTCTTTAAGAAGTATATAAGTTACTGTAATTATTATTATTCAATAATTAAACAAGAGGAATACCCTTTAGATTTCAGAATTACGCTATATATTACACTATATATCTTTAATTTTCTCTGTATTAAAGACAACACTTTTATAAAATGTATAACTGAGAAGAGAATATCAATGCACGTGTCCTTAATGAGTTAACTATTTTTGACAGCTTCGTTGTTCGAACGCCACCTCGAATAGCGACCGCCTATGGATATTTCCGAGTACAATGTCGGAAATACATTTTCCAAACCGACTCAGTATTTTAATTAGTCCTGTTCCGGCACATTCCTCCGTTCTGGGACGTTTCCGGGGACGTTCGAGGGAATTGCGTGGCCCCGGAGACGACAACGGGCCACTTTCCCGTCTAAGTGGAACGGCTACGGTAAGAATCGGGCAACAATTGCGAGAGAGTCGTCGTCGGGCGCACAATGGACCCAAAGTAACTGAAAGTTTTCCGGGTAGTTTGAAACCCGATCAGGATCGACGTCTCGGCTCCCGGAGCCATCCGCGAGAAGGTAAACAGATTTAACGAGTAAATTAGAGGGGGTCGGACGGAGGGTGGGGCGTGACGGGCGGGGGCAGGAGGGAAGGTCCGATATTAAGGTTAATTACGTGAAATCGGTTCCGGGGCAGAAGAAACGGCGGGACCGCCGAATTAAACTCGACCGTTTGAATTCGAACGAGTTTCCGCCGTCACGGCCCTGCAACCTCGTTACCTTTCTCTGCCTTTTCAGACAGCGTCCTTCCCATCTTCCTCTTCGACGCCGGTTAATCCTTGCACGCTCCACCAAAATAATTACACGGAGTGCTCCCTCTCTCGGTTCTCACCTATCCTCGTTTTCCCGCTACGATTCGATCGAGTTTTATTCGGCATTGACGCGGGAGCGACGAAATTACCTGTTCAGATTTTTCAGTCATTGCGCTGTTATATCGAGTACCAAATTCGGTAAACGATCTGCAAAATCCGTGGATTTATTCATTCGGCCCGACTTTCCAATTTTTATTTCATTAATAACTCTCTCTACGAGAGACGGAATTATCAGTTCGGATTTCAAAATAACAGGTGATAAATAATAGATTATTAAATTCGGTAGGTTATTAAAATGTTCAAGGTTATCGATTCATTTTAATTGAATTCGCGTGGAATTCGCGTTCCATACGTTTCATAGAATTTAGCAAAATTAAATTAAACTTAAAATATTCGATATTTTTAACTTCGAAAAACGTTGTTACTTTTTTCGTTTCTTCTTTCATATCCTTTTTTGTTTCATTCTTACGACGCAACTGTACATCAAATAGAATTAACTTGTGACTTCATATCGAAAAATCAGTTCTTTGCTGGCGGTTAAAGTGTTTAAACAAAATTACTATTATTATATATATATATATATATATACTATTATTATATCATATATATTATATTAATATATACATATAGTATTATTATATATATACTATTATTATAAAATTGCTCAGATTCTGTGAAATTGTCGAGCTCGCTGAATTTCTAATTAATGCGTCCCGAAGCGGAATGAAATATTTTACGAGATTTTTGGAGGGTAGGTACGATCAGTTTCCGCAATAGAGACCGCCGGTAGTTTGCATTGCACTATTTCGCCGGAATGATTGAAGTTTCCTGTGATGCGAATTAAGGTAAAGAGCGTCGGGGATCGGAGGCCTCTGCCAAGTATCACTTGACCGTGCCATAAATCACTCGATACCGGCCCTCAAAGACGAAGAAATTAAAGGCGAACAAGGTGGACGAAGACGCCGGTAGTTTTCTCCCGGCCTCTGAGCCTCGAATAACAAATAAACAATGGCGTCTCCGTTTCCAGGCTGTTACTCGATTCGCGGAATCCGTTCGAAATGATTTAAGGATCCTCCGCTAGCGCAATCTACCATTTGACCCGCACAAGATACCCGCGCTTGCATCGCGATATTTCCTGATCTCTTTTCGTCAATCCCTTTCAATTTAATATTTCCTACTAATCCGTGATTTAGCGTAGTGAAATAGCCGGAACGGATGCACATAGAGAATTTTTGGATAGTATGCTTTTAACATCTCGACGTCGAGTGTTTCCACTTCTATAAATTACAGACGTTTCCTCTGGAAATCGATGATATTTGGTTCAACGAAATGCGCTGGTACTATAAGGTATACTATACATAACTTTTCGAAACTTCACGTCAGCGCCATGTTCTATAAACGCTCGCACTGCCATATGCGAAATTGAATTTCTTAAAAATACTTATCCTCTAGCTGCATCGATTGGAGAGCCTTGTTACAAGTATATAATTTGATAAATATTCGCAAAGGAAGTTGTAGAAATTTTACTTGATCACGTTCGTTCAATTTTACCATTATTAAAGTTTTTGTTACATAATCTCATTCCTTAATGAAAACATTCTTAGCACTTCGAAAAATGATCGTCTGCAAGGGGTTAAAGTTTGGGGACTGGAATTAATAATGCGATCTTTATTTTCAATTATTATTTTAATCAGCCGCAGAGATTATCGCATGATTGGCCTTGGTACGATGTCCTCATCGTATGACAAGTTCATCCAATTTTTTAAGATTACACTACGTTTTCAGCATTCCTTGAAACAATTACTTTAAGTGTTCAAAAAGAAACCTTTATATCAACGAATTTAAAAGTGAAAACTTTCTAAGGGATTATACGCCTGCAACAGCGTCGAAATTAAAATCGGAGAACGGAGGATCATTATTAATATAACGCGACGAGATTGAAGAGTTTTGAAGTCCGGCATCGCAGTTACCGCCTTCTTCCTGTCGGCGGAACGAGTGCCCGATCGATCGTCTGTAATTTTGTGCGAGACAATTTTTCCCTCATTCCGACAATTACTCTCGTCGGGAATCGACGCGGATTCCGTGTTAGTCCGGGCGAATCAATCTCACCGACGAATCCCAGTTTATAAAGTTGTTGCATTAGAGAAGCGTCGCGGTTCTTAACCGATTCTAAATTGTCCGGGCAAGAGAGGAGGGGCAGGAAGGCGGTAGTTACGCGAGCTCGTCTAGCTCCGTGGCCGAGTCTCGTGTCGACCAGTTCGCTCCAGTTGGCTCGGACAATCAACGGGGTCGGTAATTAGGATCGTTCTTTCGTGAGTTGAGTTATCACGCCGCCGCCGTCGTTGTCGTCGTCGTCGTCGTCGTTGTCTCGGTCGTCGAAAAGCACACGCTCGCGTTTCGCGTGACCCTAATTCGCGATTCGCCGCGGACAGACGACTCGACGAAACAAGCTAGAGCGCGTGTACCTGGTCGTTTGCGCGGCTAAAAGTTTTATCGGCGTTTATAAGCGGTGTCTGTGGCCGCGCGCGAGGTCTCGCGCTCGCGCTCGCGAGAGAAATGATTTATCGCCAGAGCGTCCGCGACGGGAGGAAAAAATAGCCGAGCTCCAGGAAACGGTCGCCTGGAAGCGTAACGCTCGATGAAATACGCGGCGGCGGCAGCGCTCGGCCGTCGGACAAATTATTCGCGGCGTCGGTTTTCCCGCAATAATTGCCGACTGCGCCGAAAACCACCGTTCCCCCGGCCGGATCCAGCGAAACCCGGGACGAAACAAACAGCGGAAAATGTCGGAGAATCGGGCGGATCGGGGGAGAATCGCGCGAGCAACGCGTCCGACGTCGCGGTTACGCTCCCGCGAATCGGCGAGCCCGATTAATTAGATTCAATCCGAAACTGACGTAAAGCATCGCGTGCCGTCATACGGTAGAAATTGCGCGCTCGCATGATCCTAATTCGGGTCTTCGAGCCGCTATCCCCGCCGTGCCACGCTCTCGGCCCCCTGAGCCCGGCTCCTCCGATCCCTTCGGCTCCTTTGCGGTGCCGCCGGTTTAATAAGGCTAATGGAATTACCGGAAGAACATACAAATCGTTCAACAACTATCGGAAAAACCTGCGGCAGGCCATCAGCTCAGCCTGCCCACCTGTCCGTCCGACCACCGAATCACGTTGTTCGGAGCGTGACCGGATCCCTCGGGGTACGTTGAACCGTCGCGTGCACCCGTCCCGGGATCCTCAAGACGTCCGTCGGCTGCGGAATTTGAAAAGCCGTGCTTCCACCGGCAAAATTTCCAAATTAGCCAACGGATTCCGCGATAGAGTTCGCTGAAACTATGGTGATGATATTGTTGGCAACTAATCGGAGCGAATGGTTTACTCAACAGCAGACCGCGAATGCGATCCCCAAAGGCTGTCTCGCGCAAGCCTAATTTCTGACGTGCGGGTAACTAGACTGTCTACCCGGTGCGTGCAGAACGGAAATGCGAAACATTAACGCCAGATTTAAACGAGTTGCGAGGTGGAAACGTCGTTGCTTCGATTTTATTCCATCAAATTGGTGCAAAGGATTTTTATTGTACACAAAAAGCCACGGCGGTGCACTCTGTCCCGGAGTCACTGCTGACTCGTTATTTTGAGACTGGAACAGTTTCGAGAGCTTCGAATCAATATGTATCAGTGAAATATCGCTGTGAATCAGAACTTCGGGTGCAGGTAAAAAGATTGCCAAATCCACACGCCAACGCAAAATTGGGAAACAAAAATATCTCTTTCTCCCTGAAATTCATTGTACACTTTGTGGTTGCCATAACTGACCCAATCGCCTTCTCTTAATTTCAAACCAGTATTGCCACATACTTTGGAAACCCTTTATCTTTTTTGTCATGTATCGTATCTTTCCTTTTAATCTGTCATTCTCTTTTCAGATTTCTTATAATTTGCTACCGGTGCGATTTAACGTCACACTGTTCTATCACAGACCCCCCCCCCCCCCGTGTCGCTTGCCCCGTTGATCAAATAAATATTATTATTACCATCGAAAATACCTTCCCCGGAGCACGAAGCTCGCGTTTCTTGCGAGGTCGATGACAGTCAGAATAGTCCCTCCCCAATATGGCTAGGTTCTCGCAATAAAGTAAGATTGATGGTGGCACGGTGATCGCGCCTCATACATACAATACTTGACAAGAAGTTCTCCCCCGGTGCTCGCGGTAGACGTCGCAGCGGTGGCGGCTTTTAAAATTCCCGGGGACGTTTCTGAAAATCAGCGATCCTATGCAGAATTTATTAGCCTTCCGCCTCGGCCCTCCTCTAATTAGAAGCAACGAATCGCAACGAATTCGGGAAACGCACAGCCGGGGATAGAGACCGACGAGCCGGGAAGTGGGGGGAGCCGGCGGGGGGGGAGGGGGCGAAAAAAGAAGAGAGAAGAGCGAGCGCGAGGCGAACTCGGGAATTGACTCTAATTAATTCAAAGGACCGGCTCTCTCTCCGGCTTTCTCGACCGCGGAGCAGACCGGAACGATGTCCAAAGAACGACGCGAGAATGGGGTGGGGAACGGGCATCGGGGGAGTTGTAACGACTTTTTGGTGGCTCGGATACGCTCCGGCTTTCCGAAACCCATTAAAACCGCGGGCGAACTTTTCGAATAATGGGACTGCGTGCCGGCACGCGTGCTCCCGGTAATTCGGCCCCGCTTATTCGGTTTTATTACGATCGCGGCAATTATTGAAAAGTTTCCTGAGGGGGAGGGGGGGGGGGGGGGGGGGGCTGGCGCCTAAACGCCACCACCCCGAGACCGGGACCGTCCTCCCGGTGCGCCGCGCGTTCCGCTTCCGTTTCCGCTCCGTGCTCGGAAACCCCTCGTGCTCCTCTTCGCCCATAAAGCTGGAATTTACTGTCGCCGTCGAGCAAGCGAATCGCGTGGCCCCGCGCGATAACGGCTTCTTCGGTGCGATCCAACGGTCGTTCGTTAATCCGCTGTAACGGTAGGCTAACGAGAGAGTAAGAGTGCCAAAGGGGGAGAGAAAGAGAGCGGAAGACAACGCGGATGGGCGCGCGCTTTTTGCCCGCGTGCTTGTTCTCTCGCGAGGGTCGGAATTCAATCACGGGCTACTAAATGGTTCGTGTGTTGCTCCGCTCGAAACAATCGAGCTCCAACCGGGGAAGGGGACACGCGCCAGGTAATACGTTACCCTCGAGCTACCGCCGCGAAGTTTACATTTTGACCGGTGTTTTCAGAGAAAACCGTAGCTGTAAGTGGACCTCGGCGATCATCCGCGGGTCGCGACCGATGTATTCTTTCCATTTCGACGCGACGCGGCCTGCTTGCAACGCTAAACACCCGGATGCTGCGAGACGCGATGTAAATTTATCTACTCTTCACCAAGCTGAGGATTCTTGTCAACTAATAAATTTAGGACTGCCGAAAATTTTTTAAATTTATTTATTGCGTAAAGAGGGTGGACCCTTTGTTACAGAAAGTGTAATAGTAACGACAACGAGCGTATTGTAACAATCAACGAAAGTATATTACGTAATCGAGGCAGCTGAGGAAAAAGAAATATTATAGTAGTGGCAGTAAAGCGTTTGCAACAATGACACTGTATCGTAGCAATCCGCTTGTTTACATATATCAATTTCCATTTCTTCTTCTTCTTCTTTATGGGTTTATTTATTTTAGCGTGATCACATTAACTGCAAGGCCATTAGACACCACATTCCTTACAATCAACTGTACCATAATTAACATGTGACCTATATTTTAAAATATAATTAACATTGGAATTAATACGAATAACTATAACTATAAGGAAAATTGTCATGTCATCTTTTCTGGAAATTAGGAAGGCTTTTAAGGTTCTACAAATGTTGGTTTTTATATTGTGAGTTTTAAATTTATTGCGTTCACCATTAATTACTGATATTTGTGGATATATTGCATGACCTATTATAAATTTCTTCCTTGAGATAACTTTACTATTTTTATACACATCGATCGGTTTTTATAGTTTACAATATTTTCAGAACTTATGTCAACCAGTTTCGAACTCGACTGAAATCATGAAATGCTAGAAAGTCTGACGGGAGGGAGAAAAAGGGAAAGAAAAAGAAAATCGCAAATTTTCAGTTTTTGTGTCATCAAATAAATTGCTTTGATTTCGCAGAGTTCCTATGATTGACGTCGACCCGCTTTGGGCTTGATTAGGATCAGAGACCAGCTAGGAAGTAGAAAGAAAGAGAGAGAAAGAGAGGGAGGGAAGGTTGGCAAATTTTCAGTTCATCGAATAAATTGCTTTCGTTCCGTAAAATTTTTACGATCGACCCCGAGCAACTTGATTAAGATCGAGGTGCCAGAAAATCTAGAGAACCGGTGGAAACGTGTGTCAGTTTTTGTTTCATTAAATAAGATGCTTTGATTTGGTGGCGATTTTACGACGCGTCCGGCACCGCAAACGCGACCAAGCTTTAGAGAAAATGTCACGCTCCGTTCTTATCTTTCGGCATTCTGTCCCGCTTTGCCGCGGTGCGGTTTGCACGCGCGGGATCGGGTTTCGCGTGCAAACTGTATTCGTTTCTTGCCGCGAAATCGCAATTTCGTGCAAAATATTTGCTCATTTTGAATTTCATAATCGTCGACAAATGTTTGCTCGATGCCGGACGCGAGTTTCATCAAAGTTAACCGCGACCGAGCTTTCGGTTTCGCATTCCCACCCACGTTCGCGTTGAATACGCGTATTTCGCGGAATGGAGAGCGAATAATCGACTGCGCCGAATTATATCTCTGCCGAGGGAAACTTTATTTTCCAAGATACCGATCCGCCAAATAATTCTCCGTCCAATTAACAAGCACTCGAAAACGTCTGTTCCCTTCCTGCAATTTATTTCCGGGGGCCGAAAGCGGCCTTTGCCGACGATTGTCACGCAACGCAAGACCGTTTCACGCTGTCCGCAGCAAACTAGAGAAGCGATTAGGCCAACGGTTCTGTCTAGTCTCGCGAGAATCCCAGGAAAATTAGCTATCGCTCATTGGAAACTGGTCTCGAAACCGTTTCAATCAGATACATCGGCGTTCCCGTTGAACCGAACATCCCGACGCTGCTCGGAAATTGAGGCTCCCCTTTTTCCCCGCCGCGGGCGAGCCGTGCCCGGTCAGAACCAAACCCGAAATCTGCTCCCTCTGCTCCTAAGCATAGAAAACTTGCGCGCGAGAAGATTCGAAGGTTGGACAGGATATTTCTCCTGCTCGATATTTCGACGAGCGAGCCGCGCGGCACGAGGAGCGAGGCGCGAGGCGCGGCACGGCGGCGTGACTTATGGCGCGCGGCGAGCGGCCCCGGCGAAAATAGCTTTTGACAGTGGCGTGTAACAATCGCAATAAATCTCGCTTCGTCGCTGCCGCACCGGGATGCCTCTATAATCTAGCCTGTCCCGAAAAGCGGCCCGCGTGTACATTGTTTTCGTCGCGGGACACCTTAGGCAACAACACTGGCGTATCTCCGTGCATTTATGAGAGGTGCGAAATTTAGAGTTGCAGATAGACGTGTGAGGGGGGTAACGAAGCCGGTTAACGCGAGGTGTCCAATTGCTGTGCCTTTGCTCTGTTTCCGGGTATAATTAACCCTTTGCGGCCGTACGTCTACTCTCAGCCACCAAAGCTGTGCGTCTATTTTTTCTAAATTTTAAATAAATATTAAATAAGAGTTAATAAACTTTGTTTTTCCTTCGCAATGTTGGGTATTATGTATTACTATTCGTTCAACGAAAATTAACTCCGACCAGCATGACACCCGTGTATAAACTTAATACGACCGCAAAGGGTTGATTGTACATTTACCGAACAAGTTGTATTAAATCTTTTTATACTTTTACTTTATTTAGTTTTAGTAAAAATAAGCAATACACTTTATTTGATAAATATAAAATTAATTATGCCCGAAAACGAACACACGTAACGGGCTCCACAATTCCACACTGTCGAAAATCAGCGAAACTTCCATCTGAATCATTTGTACCGTAGTAAAAAGGAAGCCGAGGCGGTCTTACTTTATTTTCCGTCGAACCAATCAACGCAGACGCTAAACTGGCGCTCCAATTCCAGCAGCCGGTCTACAAAACACGTAGCTTTACATGCGGCCGCGGAATCGAGCTACTAATTACATCTCGCAGTTCCTCCGGCGGAATGAATAGCTGAAACAAGTTACGAGCCATCCGGAATTTCGTTTCACACCGTCGCCGGGATCCGAGGCAATCTCTTGGCAGAGAGTTTGCGAGACCGTTGCGTTCCCGTGGAAAAATCGATGCGGGTAACCAGGATCGTTCGACTCTGTCGGAAAAAAGCTGGCGTAGTCGTCGGGGAACGACGTTAGCCGGATTGCCGTCCGCGTTTCGGCGCTGGTACGGAGCGTAGGCGGGCGAGGAACAGAGAAAACGCGAGGTCGAAAAGCTCGCGGCAGCCAATCGTGGTCCGTGGACCGTTAAACGGGTGAAAAACCGAGCGGGATCGCGACTCGACTCGACTCGGCTCGGCTCCGCGCACAGCTCCGCTCCGCTCGGCCCTGCTCGGCTCGGCTCGGCTCGCCGGATTTCCCCTGGCCCCGGCGAGATTGGCCAATTTCTGAGTCGTTCCGCCGCCTCCAGGAAATTTTCCGGCGGTCTTCTTTTTCGGGCGATCGGTCGCGCGCTATCCCACGGCGACAGGACGGTCGGCCGACCGACCGACGACGAGAACCGGGAGCTAAATTTAGGGCGTTCCGAAGCGACCGATTCCCTACGCAACCAGCCGCGAAATTCATCGGGCAGAGAGACTACGATCTTTCCCGCCGCGGCGCGGTGTCTTCGGACTCGGCGTCTAAAAATACCCCGGCCGAGGGAGAGGAACGGAGAGTAGTAGCAGGGAGGAACGAGGACGGACGAGGAGAAACGGAGAGAGGAAGAGGGAGGGAGAAAGAGAGAGAGAGAGAGAGAGAGGAGTTTAATCGAGATGGGAAAATTCGAACGTCCGGCGCAGAGCGGGCCGGGTCAAAGGTTCCAGATGATTCGCGACGCTTTGAAGGCAACGGATAAATCGAAGCCGGCCGTTATTTGCGGCGGGAGTTCTCTAATTTGAGATAAAAGGGTAGACTCTGGCTGGACGTCGGGAAGGCCCATCGGGGCGAAGGGGCGGGGGGCTGCGGCGAAGTCTCTGAAAACGACGTCTGCTTTAGGGGAATTAACGACCCCGACGATTTTTACGAGGTTCCGCGGTGACGCATCGCCCGTTGCACACGGCTGCACGATGCATACACCGAGTCCGCAATCTGACCCAAATCTGGAAGCGAGAAGAGAGGAGACCGCTCGTCTTGTCCCAGATGTTGGTCTCATCTACCAAATGAAGCAAAACGCCGCACCGCTCCGCCGTCGGTCGTCGCACCGAGAGAGAAACTATCGGGACTCTTCTCCGCTCCGCGATGGCTTACAAATGATCTCGTTGAAGGCGTGCGCGCGAGAGCTCGCACGAGAGATCGATAACGGGAGTCGGAATGCACGCGACACCCCCCTACGTCTCGCGCTGATAGGACATTATTCAAATACAATTTCAACCGGTCCTTTTATTCCTCGGTCTCCCTTCATCCTTCATTCTCGGCCTCTCTCTCTCTCTCCCTCTGTCGTCCCGGAGCTTTCAAACTTGGCCCGCGAATCTAATGCACCTTCTTCCCCGTGAATTTTAATTAACGTTCTGTTGAAGTTCCGCGATATCGTTTGCCCGAACTTACAACGAGATTTCGCTCCCTGGTTCTTTGCGCCGCGCCAACTTCCTCGCGAGGGTGGTCATGGGACCGACCGCGTCGCGACCAGTGTCTAAAAGTGCTCCGAACTACAGTAAAGTACCTGTAAGAGGGCTCCAGGGGAGACCGCGACAATTCCGCCGGCCCAGGAAAATCATCCTGGCTTATTAAATGCACTTTTCCGCTTCGATGACCAGTCGCGCATCAATGCCATCAATTAAACCTCGGACGATGAACCATTTTCACAACTTTATCATCCACCATATTTGTAGATAGTTTATAGATAGTTTGTAGATATTTTATAGATAGTTTATAGATAGTTTATAGATAGTTTATAAATAAATTATAGATAGTTTGTAGATAATTTATAGAAGATACTTCATGCAGACTTGGCAGTCGTTATGTTATTCCTAATGTGACATGTTAAACCAAATCGTTCTTTCTTTTCACCCATAAATAAATAAATCGAATAAATAAATAAATCAAAGCATGATCCAGGAGCTGCAGTTCGAGGATTAACCACCTCGCTGGATCCCATGGTAAACATTTTTGCCGACCGCGATCGGTTCCGCGTGATGTCTGACGACTGACGACCATAACTACTGCAGGGTCGGCGCAGGTCAACGTGATCCTCAGGTTCTTCACTAACAATTGGAAAGTCAACTGATTGTTTCATTGGTGCCCTAGTTTATTGATCCACGGATTTATCATCCGTGCTTTCTTGTAACTGGCTAATTGCGTCGCTCGACCTTCCCTGTCTGAGAAATTTTTAGTTTCTCTTTCAACGTCTCTACGTCGCCGATAGAAAATTCATTAGTCACCGAATCTACCGTAAATTCAGAAGATCACAGGGAACTCCCGAAATTTGATACACGGCTGTGTCATGTAATAAGCGCCGTCGCGCGAAGCAATCCAATTGTGTCCGTCGGAATGATCGTAATTAGAGGAACTCAACAGGAAGTAAAAGCGATGTTTATTACATCGATGGGATCCGGCGAGGTTGGCGCGGGTGCGAACATAGTCACCGCTGTCCAACTGTCGACCGTTGTTCATTAATAATAAAATGATCGAGTGATTGGCCGCAGGATCAATATAAATAACGTATCGGACTGCAGAAGCGTCGCGGATAATATACGATCCGATTACGATGACACACAGCCAGGCTCGTCGCATTAATTACTAGATTGCTCTTTACGTATGTTGTTTGCAATTAATTATATTTTCGGCTGTACGTTAGTTTAAACCGAATAAATCAAGTCGATCCTGATAAGCGCACACCCCCGATTCCCGCCCCCGTAGACGGTCGTCGGCCACCGTAACGGAGGGGGTAAAAAGTTCCAGTCAGTCATAAATCAATCCCGGCACGATTTACTTTCTTGGAACGGCGCCAGGCAAACGATGGAACCGGAATCCTGCAGCCGAACGATTTCTTCGTCCTTCGTTTCCTATGGCTACTGCCATCGCCATCGCCATCGACATCGCCATCGCCTTAGCCATTGCCTTAGCCATCGCCTTAGCCATCGCCGTAGCCATCGCCGCCGCCGAGAATCCTTTATTCGTCGTTTCGACGCACCGACTGTACAGATTAAGGGGCTGACGGGGATATCCCGGGCTGAAACGCATTAACGGAATAATCGAATACCGTCTGCACGTCGGACGACGAAGCTCGATATCCAAGAACGAAGACGAAATACGTCGGGCTACTTACGCGGAAGTTCGCATCGCCGGGCAAAGATGTAAATCGGGTTTGCGCTAATATGAATTTCAGATCGACGTTAATAAGAAAGCCGCGCTCGTCGCTCGTCGCCGTGGATATTTCTATGAGCGCTAAGCCGGCCTTCCAACTTCTTTAGAGCTTTGGGAAATTATTACGGCAACTTTCGCCGTCCCCCGCTCCGAAATAAAGTTTCGGACGTCCTCCCACCCCACGGGACTTCACGCGGGGACGACTGGCTCCGGCTTGTCTGGATATTCGGTTAACCATCTGGTCACTCTTCAGATCCAAAAAGCTGTTATTCTATTCCCTAATAGAATTCTTAGAGCAGCCAATTTTACACCCGCGTCTCGTTCAGAATTCATTTAAAAGTCTATTAGCTTAACCGGTTTCTGTGGGACGATCAGTTGCTTTTGCATTGTTTTCTGGCGTAATTAGCTTTGTATTTATCGAATAAGACGTATTAAATCTTTCTATTCGTTTATACTGTTTCTTTTTCGAATAAGAACATTTAATAATGTCTATTTTTTTATCAGTAAATAAAAGAATCGAATATTCGATACATAAGGTTAATTACGTCCGAAAACGAACAAAATTTATTCTTTTACTTTTCTTATTCTCGGCTGGAAATGCTTAATGTTATTTTATTTTTTTATTAATGCCTGAAAACAAAACAAAGACACAGCAGTTGATTAACCCATTGCAACCAGTACCGCCACCCGAAGAAAACCCCGAATCCCTTGCACTCCGAACAAGAGTCCCCGATGTAACAAGCAAATACATTTTCCTGTTGAACCTCTCTAAACAGACCCTAAAACTCCGTCAGTAAATAAAGAACCGCAGTCGATCGATTATGGCGACAGTCCCGAAGGAAGTCCGAAATACCGTGTTCGTTGAATGTATTTCTCTCGGACGATCTCGGTGCTCCAAAAAAAAGTGACAAACAGTCTGGAGTATCGGCGACGGAAAGAACACGTTGTGTCCGGGCGTTGGCCACCGAATTCTTTTCCGGCGTCGTTAAACGCGTCCTGGAAGGCGAAAGGAGCGGCGGAACGGTGTGACGGGAGGGCCGTGCTCGCCGACGCGTGTAATCCTTCGACGAGACTGGTCTCTCGCCTGTAGACACGCTCTCCACGGAGACGAGTCGAGGAAAAAGGCGACGTCGTTTCGCGGGTAAGACTCGAGGTAGTAAAAGTTTCAAAGCGCGCGCCGAATGAATTCCCTCGATTCCCTTGGACCGTCCAGGGGACGATGCTTGGCCACCACACCGGGTCCTTCCCTTTAAAGGGACCGGAGCCGTTGCTCCAGGCGGCGAGAGAGAACCGAGGGTGGGCCGCCCCTTTGATCGCGGCGTTTGCGAAACCGGAGAGGCGAAAAGCGACGAAAACAGGGCGCCGTAATTTCGGCAAGTATGTGGCAATCCGGATTCGGCGGCGACAACGGGATTACTTTTGCTGCACGGTCCACGAAGGTGAGGTTAATTCCGGCGCCGCGATTCGCACCGTCGGAGAAATTGATTTACCGTGGAACCGCCTTCCGAGCTTTTCTCGCGTTTAACAACTGCGAAAACCATACGAAAAGTGCCCGCGGTCAGATCAATGTTGTTACGGCTATCTCGATGGTCATAGGAGTAGGACGTTGTCCAGGAATCAAAGTAATTTGAGCAGACTTGTAGCTTGTCCAACGAGACGAGTTTGTAATTGAATAATAATAATAACGTTTATTCGTTTAACGATACGAACACAGAAGAAAAGAGACAGAAAATGGTTATAACAGAAGTTGTGGATATGAGATGACATAATAAAGTAAAGTAACAGAAATCCAGGTATCTAAAGAGAAGCGAAGAGCATTAAGCACATATTGATTCGAGGGAATTAAATGTAAACTTGGCACTGCATACCAGATTTTATGCGGTTATAATAGAAACGAGTAGGTGAAACACAAAACAGTGACGTTATTAGAAAAATGTAATAGTTTCGTTATATTATTTAGAATTAGGTAAAATGATTCATGGTCTGAATATTACGCGATCTAATCATAAGACTAATTCGGTTCTCTCCAACTCTCCGATGTCATAACTATTTTCAACCCCCGGTCGCAATCATCGACATCAATTAGACAATTTTCCCGCGGCTACTTCGTGGCACACTCGTCTCGCTCTGCGGAGTAAAGGATGATTGTATTTTAGTCGAGCGAACCGATTAACCTCGGTTAACCGATAACCTCGGTGATACGTAAAATAAACCTGTATCAGTCGCAAAGGGTGAAAAGCGAGCAGTCCGGCCCTCGGCATTCATTCCCGTCTCTTTGCGACGAGGATACGGCGCAATCGTTGAAATGCTCTAATTGCTGTATGTGAAAGAATCGAACAGAGAGGAAGAGTTTGTTGGTGGTCTAGGACGGCGGGTCGTACGAAATTTACGGCGAAACTTGTGGTCAGAACGGGATGATTCACTGGAGCAAAAAGCCAGTTTCTCTGTCACGGTTCGCCGTCTATAAATAGGAGTTGGAGTGGACAAAGCGATCATCGATGACGGTGCCCGCGGCCCAGAAGTCGAACGTCTGGCCAGGAATTAACCTCGCGTTCCTGGGAAAGCGCGAGCCACGATAATAGGAATGACGGCCGACCCACTTACTCCAATCGTCCTATTCCAGGCTCGCGGCTTAATATCGACGATAAATAAGCATTACGTCGTCGTACTTCGCGCATATTTACGAGAGACCGTAATCCGCGACGCGTCCTTCCTCCGCCTTTACTTTGTCACTAGCCTCTCCCTTCCTCGAATACCTAATTAACCCCACGGTCGGCCGTCTATTTCCCGTCTATTCTTTAACAGACTGCGAAGATGCCAGAACTCTTCTTCTGAGGCAATAATTCTCGAAACTGGCCATCTGCGTTTTCAAAGTCAAAATCTTGACCGTGTAAAATATTCCTTTCTCATTGTTTTCTCTTTTGCAATAGAGGGTTAAAAGGTCCTCTCCATATATATGAATAAAGTTACGGTTGCGTAATGTTAAGTAGCGATAGATTTTCTCATTGAGAATAATAGAGAGAGACAATGGTAAATGAAATTACGATGTCCACACTAAACATAATTAAAGCATATATGACAACTAGATTGTAAATCTTTATGCAAAGAAATTTTCCATGGCTGCATAAAAAATACAAAATAATTGAATAAAATTCGCAGTCTAGTGACAACAAAAATGGCAAGGTTCTGCCAATCTTATAAAACGAACCATGTCAATCGCTGTCGAGACTCGACAGATTTAACGCCAAATTGATAGAAAGAACGAACAGCCGAGAGACTGAAAATGAAATCTTTGGAGAAACCCGGGGCTTCGGAAAGATCACGGGAAGATCAGATTGCGGCAGAACGTTTCCCAGATCGATTCCAGGAAAGTTTCGAGCCACATTGTCCGCGTCAGGTGTGCCAAACTTTATCGCTTCGAGATCGTGCGGCGGAAAACAATTCGCAACAGTTCCGCGTAACGATCTCTCCCGGCTGGATCGCGATGTTCGATTCCGCGGGATTTTTGATCCGCCTGAAAATCCGCGGAGAACCAGCTGGCGAACGGTAAAAAGTCGTCTGGTTTACGAGCGCGGAAGGCGATAGCGGCCGGCGCGGGACGGCTCGCAGCCTAGTCGAATCGCGTCGGAACGCGCCGAGAAGCCGGGCCTGTCTCCCCGATCGCGTACGAAACGCGGCAAAACGCATCGAATCGGGAGCGCGCGGCGCGATAATAGAGGCGGCGAGTCGCCCGATAAGCAATTAGCCGCGCGACCGAAAGTATCTAGCCGCGGCGTTAATTACACCGAAAGGCGAACGGTATCGCGGGAACGTCGAGATAAATAATCTGCCGACAAGCATTTCCATATTTTACTCGGCGCTCGGGTGCCCGTCGATACACGAGCAGCGCGGCGCGAGCGCGAGCACCAGAAAGGATTGCAATTAGGATTCCGGTTGCTGCCCGGTTGTAACGATTTCATTTGCTCCTGGACCTAGCGCAAACCAATGCGTCCTTCACACAGTGATTTTCTTCGGATTTTCTCTACTTTCCAGGGCCTGAACGAAGCGCAACGCTTTTGGGACTTGAATAAATTCGAGTTTTGCTTTCGTACAACGTCCTTTGCGGGATCATTTTCACCGCCTTTTGTGGTCGATCGAAATATACAATATCTCCGATTTGATACAAGCAAATTCTCCGACTGCATTTCGTACAATATCCTCTACGCGATGATTTTAATTGGATTTTTACTGCTTTTTAAATAAAAAAGTGGAATGGTGTCCCACTTGAAGTAACGCAATGAATTATCTAGTAATCCATTGTTCGTTTCGAGAAATGTTTCAAATGAATCTTACCCTGTTTCAAGGAGGACATTTTATAATTAGTTGGATATTTTTGAGGGGTAGACGTGCTTCCGAGATTTCAAGATGATCCTTGTACTTTTTAATGTACTGTATATTTATTTTAAAGTAAACAGGTTATTCACTTCTAGGTCGATTCTTTGACTTGTAACACTTCGGTCTTGGAACAGTTAACAAAAATTTGTGATCATTATAGATTATCCCCTTAAAATAGGGTATAAATTTTTTGAGACGAACCATAGTTTAGGATATAATTAGGTGCGTTAGTTCAAACGGGATAGTCTGTATACTTAGCCTCCGTTGCCTTCAATTTGCGGACTTGTGCTTCGAATTTCAGTAATCCGATAAACGATAGTGTATACTATTAAAAATTTCCGGTACACTTGAAGTTGGAAGTTCGAACATTTTTCTTTCTACTGTTGCAACTAACATCTAGTATGTACTAATACAAGGGTAACATTTTACACATTCTGATTCCACTGAGAGAAAGTTCCAATTTAAGGCTTTCGCTTTTAGTATACGGAGAAATCTGTCCGGTCAGGAACTCTTCCACCGTAGAGGCAAACTTCGGCCAGAAAAGTGTCAGAACTGACTGACTACGGTACAACAGAGGTTAACAATCGCGTCCAGAGGGTTTTCCAACTTTTCTTAATCCCGCCGCGGTCCTCCAAGGGACCCGTCGCGTCCCGATCGCCGCAGGAAGGATTGCGGCTCGCCGCGATCGCCTCGTGTAAACCCGTAAGCGTCGGGAAAAAACGAATTTGCCCGATGGAACGGTTTCTCCAGGTCGCCGGTGGTCCGTCCGAGCGAACGACGAGATCGTTACGACGTCGATCGAACGCTGCTACAAGCCGTTAAGGGAGAGAACACGAGCCGAGCGCAGCCGTTTTCGAGTTATACGACTCGGACGAAAAGCAGAGCGCCTGTAAAAGGCAACCCAGTCGCCGGCCGTGCATCCTCGCTTCTCGTGATCGATGCACCTTCTCTCTCTCTCTCTCTCTCTCTCTCTCTCTCTCTCTTTCTCCCTCTGGCGCATTCTTAGTACCCGGTTTTCGGTTTGCTGACCGGTGCATTGCCGGAGACCGCGGGATTTGGAAAATTCTGCAGCTGATCGGGCAACAGCTGGGTTCGTTTAACGACGCCTGCTTTATTAATTGTCTATTAGCCGTGACTAGCTCGTCTAATTAGCTTCTGCTGTTAATTCATGACTGTTTACGGAAAATCGGAACTTGACCCAATTCCGAAGTAGGACCGGTTCATTCACTTTGGGGATTGCGAATGGATCGTATATATATATTCATGTTGATTGCAATAAAATTTCAAAACGTTTGAAATTTTATTAAGCAAACTGCACAACATTTTAATCCTTTGTGGACAAGAATATTTAAACATAGCAAGAACTTGAAAAAGGGAGAAAATGTGCGGTACATCTTGATCACTTTATTTACTTGTTTTACACACAAAGGCTTTTTACATCGGACGAATGAGTAATTTTGTATAAAAATGAGAGAAAAATAAAAAGTAATTACAAGATGAACAAAATTGAAGTTATTTACTCTAGTCAAGCTTAATAAAGATTACATCAATGAGATTATCGATTCATTAAAACGATTAATACTTTTGCAATAATCATTTGAGGTCGATTATAATCTATTTATGTAGTTTCTTTTAGCTGCCGGCGATTGGTACGGAATATTGTAAAAAAGATTCTTTATTTCTCCGTTATGTATTCTTTTGTTACGTGTTTAACAGGTTGAATGCCACGCCAATTTTACCGGGATTGTCCGTGGCGCCACGATGAAATTTCCATTTAGTGATACATATAATGTTGAAATATGATATATAATAGATAATTTACAACGTATAAACATGTTTCAAATGTTTTATACTGCATCCATTTCTTCACACCATTACATCAACGATGATAATAATAAGAAATTATAAGTGTTGTCTTTTGTCTAACTTTCTTATGTTTTTTTCAATCAGAGCACGTCGGTCACCGGTGGCCCCCATGGCGTCACAGCCAAGTTAGGTGCCGGTCACCGGTGACCCCCTTGGCATTCAACCTGTTAATCAAATCGTATGGCTGTATCTTTTGGAATAAATCATACAGTTCAGACACCGTCACTATGTCAACATTCGTGCGCGAAAGGTAAAAGCTGACCAGTTAGTCATCTCTAACTGCTCGATCTTAAGAAGATTGACAAACGAGGATTTTAGTCATGCGAGACGGCCGCACGAAGTCGACTGGTTATCAAGTAGTAGAGGAATGCCAGTGTCCGGCATCGGGCGAATTCCAGTTTCGATTCAAATGAGACAGCGGCGAGGGAGGTTTCATGGTGAATTCGTAGTCGGAGAAAGGCTACCGCCGCTCTCGACGGCGATCGAGCGACACAAAAGCAAGCTGTGCAGAACGATCGACGACACTTGCCGGATGTAGCGGCACGCCGATCGGCCCTGAGATCATCGTGGCTGAGCAACGAGGTTGGAATCGACGAACGCACCCACGCCACGGGTGCCACCCACAATCCGCGCGGATGCGTTCCTTCCTCTTCCACGAAACGCGATCGGCGACAATGAAACGCGTGTCTCTGTTAGCGGCTTATCGGGGACAGCCGTGGAAAAATAAAAGCCGGCAAAGCAGAGCGGCGAACGTGCGAGCGACGGCCGTGACTCTGTTAAGAAGGCGGCAGGTGTTGCACCGATTTAACTCTTGATACCGGTGGCACATTATAAAAGCTAACGCGGGCACTGTATTCGCCGCACGCCGGCCGCGTTAGAAATCTGCTCGTGTCCGCGAAATCTACGGGGCTTTATGAGTTTATTACTTGTCGTAAAGTTGTCGTAAACCCGCCAAGATATTGGCCAAAGCGGCCGGGAGCCGCTGACCAATCCCCAGAATTTATCGCGACGCGATAAATGGGCTTTCTTCCGGCGAGCAGGAAAATCCGCTGTGCCCGCGCGCACCTGGATGCACTCCGGGCTCTGTGCATCCTTCCCATCTGCACCGAGCCGAGCCCCGGTATAACTATGATTCATAGGACACCGGCGACCGATTCAATGACGTACTCATTAACCAATATGTATCGATTCGTGAGTATCGCGCTGCGGTATCAAAGCGTGTCATTGGTATTAGCAGAATCCGTTTGATACCGTCTCACGTACCGTCGATACAATACGATTACGAACCACTCCTGGAGAGGCAGCGGCGAGATAGATGTTGCTCTATAATAACGAACAGCGACGCCGCATGAAACACAATCGCCCCCGTAAACGACCCGCGATGCGAATTTTGTTACGACGCGACCGATAGAATGCGCGATCGCGTTCGAATAAAGTGATAGACATGCGATAGAACGCTGATGCGCATCGATCCGGATTGTTTCGCTTTGTTTGAAAATACCCGACACCCGGTGACTGCCTTTCCACGCAGCGTCGGCGAGCGTTCGAACTGCACTAAATTTTCTAAGTGCTATTGGTGGAATTGCTCAATCCGAAGATCCTTGAAACCGAACGGATCAGAGGATAAAAATGGTATGCATCGATTACAAGAAACAGGAAGTCCTTTTTCCATTTATCATTTTGATAATTACAATTTTTCACTTAACTTTCTATTGTGTACAGAAGATTTATCGTGGATCTATGTTTTATATACAAATTTATGCATGGTGTGGCAAACGATTCGGGCGTCAATTAGCTTGTAAACTTTAATACTCCACATAGTTGCGCCAGGTCAACCTTGTCCTTTGGAAACTCACAGTACTAATCGCGATTTAGTTCGACTGACCCGTTTTACAGGACATACACATTCATTAACATAACATTAACATAATTGACGTATTTGCAGCCAATATTACTAGACTCCAAACATGGGTATTTATCCGTACGTGTAAATAAATTAAATAAATAAATTTAATGAATCATATACATTCAATAATTTGAATAAATCAAATGGATTAAGTAAATTGAATAAATGGAATAAATTAAATTAATTATATACCTCAATATATATATTTATATATGTATATATATTAAAAAATAAATTAATAAAATACATTAAAGTTAAATAAATTTAATTTAATTTAAAGTTCTTTCTAATACTGTCAGTGATATTTGTTTCGTCAACATACTGTCGTCGCCGGTACATAAAGTTCGCAATTTACTTATCTAATAAAATTCGACGTACCGTCGATTTAGAAGACTGCAAGATTAGAGACGATGAGGAACAAGTCTAGGTCGCATGTCGTATCTCGGTGGATCGAGGGGGTCGGAGGGGGAGATAGCGTGGCCCGATAGCGAAGTATAGTTTCGGAGGGGCCGAGCTCTCTTTACACGGAAGCTCGGCCAATCGTCTCGCGAGATCCCAGGGACTGTCGGAGTCGTTCGAGCGGAACACCGAGGAATTTCGACGTCGTGCGAGAACGGGCCCGATGCCCCGCGACGTGCACAGAGGACTCTGTCTTATGCAGCGACGGTAGCCCGCGCCGCTGCACCGGACGTAATTTAGTAAATACCCGGTCTCCTCTACGAGCCTGTATTACGCACGTACACGAGGCCGGGTCTGGCTCCATAAAGCGCGATGGACCCCACCCGATGCGAGAGGCTCGATCGAGCGTGTCCTGGCATTATTGCGATCGTCGTGCCACGTCGGACACGATGCCCTCGCTCTCTCCATCTCTCTCCGCCCCTCTCTCCTACTCTCTTTCCCTCTAGCCGCTCTCTTTTCCCTCTCCTGCTACGAAACTCCGCGACGCTCGCGCCCATGCGAATTTACTATTATTGTTATTAGCGCTATTATCATTTCTGCAACGTGTTAATATAATAACAGAACCATGGAGCACCGAGGGTGATCGTTTCCTATTGCTTTATGCAAATTACGTGTTGCGCTTACTCAAACTTTGCCAACTCCTGAGCTTTCTAATACCTTTTCGAAGGTATAAATCTATTGTAGGCGACTTTACGAGCACAGTAATCGTCACAGTCCCGTGGTCTAGTGCAAATTCGTTAGTCGTTTCAGTGGTCCTATATATTACGAGCTTTCTCGAATAATATTGCCTCTTGGTGATTATTTTCTTGTGCCTCGAGAACGGCATCCGTTGCCAGAAATCATAAGGTGATATCTGGTACTTAACTCATGTTAGGACACCGATATTATAGAATGATTCACGGAGGAAACTATTAAACATGTCTACCGGCAATTAGCAATTCCACCTTGTCAATAAAATTCTAGCTGTGTTGTATAAATTATATTTATTATGCACGCAAAATACCTTGATACTACCTTGTCCGCGACAAGATAAATTTTATTTAAAGTACGTAATATGGATTCAAATTTAACGAATACGAAACAAAAGCCACCAGTCGATTATGAATCATCACCAAATAAAGATCGTCGCGAAACAGTATCTCTTATTTTGAAAGATTTCGTTCGCTTCGGTCATCTTACAATAGTATGCGCATAATTGCAATAGTAAACATGGCAGCCAGAGAATTATAATTCTATTTCGTTTTAAAAGAAGCGAATGACATCCATATTTAGCCCGGCACGATATTATAGCGCAAGGAGTTAAATAAAAGAAGGTGTCGCGTCCCAATGGCGCGGATCGATTCATTTCGGCTATCTTTCGATCGTAGGCCACCGAGGCGAGCACCTTTTCAGATCCTCTCAGCGGGGCACCACGGCAAACCGAGTTCCTCGTTTGTCGCCGATCATGGCGGTGGGTCTGCCGCGAGAATCCACGCAACAAGATATCAAAGAGCAACGGGGATCGATCGCGTCGGCTGCATCGAGTCGCGGGTCCAATTAAAAAGCCTGATTACAGCGGATGCGAAAACTTTGCGTCGCTTAATTAAATGACGCGGTTGTCGGTAGTTCGTCAGGCGTATGCATTGTTCGAAGCGAGAGACCGAGTGCCGGATTTTATCGATCTCTACCAAATACATTATCGATTGATGTTGGACGAAGACCGATGAATAGGGAAACAGAGAAACAGAGAGAAAGAGAGAGAGAGAGAGAGGAGGGAGGGGGAGGATGGGAGGATGGGAGAGAAGGGGAATAATATACAGCGATTGGTATTGAATTCTACGAGTTTCCGGGTCCAGCGTCTCATCCCATTTTTATTCTGGAGCTTGGTTGTTATCTCGGCGGAAGGCAGCGCGCGATTCCGCCGCTGGACACGTGAACGGATAAAAGGAAGAACAGTTTGGCGAGACGGCGGACACGATCGAGCCGGAAAGCTCGGACCGAATGACTTTTTACTCGGTTGAACCGCGAGTTGGGGCGGGACGGAGCGAGACGAGGCAAACAACGGAGACCGTTGGCAACAACAGAAACACACGGAGAGAGCAACTGGAAACCAAAGAGATTTATCCTTTCTCGCGCGAGAGGCGACCGAGCCGTGGCGGAGTCGAGTCGAGGCGAGACGAGGCGAGACGAGGCGAAGCGAGGCGAGGCGAGAGACAACAAGAGAAAATCACGGTGTCGTTTGTTCTCTTCGGGGATTCTCGTTAGGCGGGGCTGCACGCCCTGAGGTTCCCGAGTTCCCGAGTTTCGGGACACGTTGCGGGGACGAAAGGTCTTCCCGACCGCTTTCGAGCAAGGCAACCATCACGGGAAAGCTCCGTGTACTTAGGCTGGCCACGCCGAGACCAGATATCGTGACGTCCCGCGCTAGCTCGCTCGCCGGCATACTCGGACCCGAAACCACGCCGCTCCGACGATGGAAGCCATTATTTATCCATTCCCCGGTCACGGGGAATCCCGGGGGATGCCCGACGTATACGTGCCTTAATCGCGATGCTGGCATATACCGGCCCGGAGGCGTATATCTATCTATCCGAGTGCCTCCGAGCGAAAGAATCGACCTTTGAGCTTGCGGAGGAACAAAGCTCGAAGGCAGCCGCATAAGCGCCATGGAAAAGGACAACAAAGGGACCAGATACGGAGGTGAGAGAAGGACAGGGAGAGAAGCGCAGGCTTTCGAACCAACGCGCAACGGGAATAAACGGGAATAAACGGGCGAGGAACGGCCCATCGCGGCGAGGCGAGGCGAGGCGCCGCGTCAGCCCCAGGAAAATAGAAACTGCGAGATTGTTTCCTTTCACGGATTTCACAGCACCGATTCGTCCGACGCTTAATCGATTCCCCCGAGTTTTTCAACGACAAAGGAATCCCGGGCCCTCCGGTCACAAGACGTTCCGCTTCCGTTCACCTGGCCAGACTGGAATATCCAAAGTGACCCGCGAGACTATCGCCCCCCACACAATTCACGTCTCGATTGCGTTCTTTCTGCTCGACTCTGCCCTTCAGAGTTTGCTCCCGCGGTCTCTGGAACTCCATGCGACTATGTTGGGACGTTTACGAGTTCATTCTTTCTCTCTCTCTCTTTCCCTCTCTCTCTCTCTCTTCCTATCAATCTACCCGATTGCGTCGGATGAACACGTTCTTGATTTAATTTAGGTATGAAATGAGCATGCAAGGTCACGTTAGCAAAAGTTATTCTGCGGGAAGTAATTCATACAAGAATATAGTCACGAGACAGCTAATAAAGTAACGAATCTTGAAATGATTATTGTACAAAGATAAGATTTGAAGTCGGATTATGGTCACGCTAGTCTCCGAGCGAACGACATATTGCCTTTTTTCCCTTGTCGTGATCGTCTTGTAACGATGATTGTGTAATCAAGACGAATTACCGTTATGAACTGCTTCGTTTCTGCTTGTGGAAATTGTACCACGGTTTATTGTTGAAAAGTATTTGATTTTCTTTGATTTATTAATGAACATAGTGTTTTATATAAGAGAATAATGTAAAGGGTAACAAACAAAAACGTACAGATTACAACTCGCTAACCAGATAAATGTACTCTGTTGCAGTAACGATTCTCATTCATAATAATCCTATTTATTTATTTTCATTTCATTCATTTTATTGATTTATACATACAGGTAAATACGTATTTTGCAGAGCAGAATAAAAAGAGAATGAGCCAATCAACAGATTAGGTGAACAGTTTATCTTTTTGTGTAAAGAATCAATCGCACTAAATCTGAGTGACCAAAATGAGGGTTTGAAGTGCTCTGTTGATCTAGCAGTGAAGTTATCAAGCTGAGTGACGTTAGGATTATTGGTCATACCATGTACAACTTTATATATAAAACATACGTCAGCAATGATCCTGCTGGTTTCCAGAGAACGTAAGTTCGCCGAGGACATTAATAAATTATCGTAGCTATGGTCCAATCGCGAAAAACTGTTGACCAATTTTCAAGGTAACAAAGAGATTTATGCATGTTAAGTAGAAAGTCTCGCAGACAAATGGACCGAGGTATCTCGAAGAAGAACGTCTTTAAAAAATCAAATAAACGGCATGATCGGAAGCGCCGTTGCTAACGCAAGGAAAAAGAAGTAATTGCGTCCCGAGCGTTGTCTACGAAAATAGTCACAGCCGGCGAGCCCGAGGTTCGAATTTAAATGAAACAGCCGTAAGCCCATAAACGGGCTGCGCCGATTGGTAGACAGCCTCGGAAACTGTTGGTTTCGCGGAGAGCAAACGGAAGTCGGGAGGAATGCGTGAATCGACAGGCGCCGCTTGGGAAACAGGCCTTCTAACAATCTTTATCGGTCGGCCGGTGTGTGTGTCACCTCTGAATCAGCCTCGCCGCCGGTGATCCTCCTAATAGACAATGGAGACTGTTATATAAACAATGGCAATTGATAACGGCCGTGTAATCGAACACCGGATGGAGAATGCGTCGAAGCCACAACACGGCGAAAGGAGCTCGACGTGGGTGATGGGAATCGAGAGAGATTCAGCGCGGAGAATTGTCGCAGCGCTATCCGAGCGAGGAGGAAAACAAGTCCGCGTGTCCGCAAAGAGGTTGGACGAGGAGGAAAATCGTGGACAAAGCCGAGGCCGGGGACCTTGATACTATTCTGGATCCGGCGTTCGGATTGCTAGCGAATTCGGTATTGGGAATGGAAGAGATATGCGCGACCGGTGGCGCCTGGTTCGCGCGCGGATGTCCAGTCCGCCCACGCGACTACACGGCCCTGAGAAGGAGAACCGCTACGCCGGGAAACCGAGAACCGCCGAGGAATGCCGATCCAGCGATGAGAGAATTATCTAAGACCGATATCTTATCGGTCCGGCCGGGACAGGTAACCGGAAGGGGGAGTTCATGGTTGTCGGCGATCTTATCGGACGATTTGCACTTTGCGCGCGCCCACGCTCGCCGCCCGCGACCTCCGCCAGCGATCGATGGGGTCTCCATCGTCTGTCTCGCAAATTTAACCTTAAAAACCCATCGCTCATCGGTCGCTCTCCTCCGGCGAGATTTCAACCCCTTCGCTTGCTTGCCGTTTAACGCATTTGTTTCGAGTACGAAATCGTAGGATGGAGCAAACGACGGATACAAGGACGTCGTAGGAACGGTGGTGATGATTAGAAGCAAATGCGACCATGAGAATCTTTGTACGAAATAGAAATTAGCTTTTAACAGGAATTTATTGCTCTACTAAATAGTTCTAACGGGGAAAATGATGCGACGTCTTCACATTCTTCAAGGTTTTCACTGATTTGTATTTTAATAATTATATACTTAAAGTCCAAGTTCACACCTAATCATGCAGTAAGACAAATATAGAGCAAGCTTCAGTTTAGATTAAATTGTCTAATCTGTTTTAAAGTTTATTGGTCTTAACACTTCAAAATACGAAAGGTAATGTTATCGCGTTTCCTTTGTTCACAAAGGGATCGATGGTAATGTAGACTGACCCAATATTTTAGAAAATGTTTTTATAGATACTCCTGGTCTTCAATCGATTTTTTCTAATATTGAGCAACACAGCACAGTTCCCATACAAAAGTTAATCGAATGATCATTAACGTACATAAGCTCCACGCATTAATCAATCTATTTAGACAGTCACCTATCACTCTATTAAGTACTCGTTATACATATGTGTATTTTTCGTCAATCGTTATTCTATACTCTCCGGTCAAGTTACTGCATCAATGATCATATACTATGTTCATGATTTACGCTTTACATTCTGCCAACAGATTTTCCGATAAATAAATAAAGAAACAAATACATGTTTAATTTTATGAACATATTCCAAAATCAGGATATACTGTTCATTTTCCTAAGAGTGAAATCTTGGTACAGGAAGGATTGATAAGAGGCTGAACCAAAGCCCATCTTCCTCGATCAAAATCATCGAGACCCGCAGCCGGTCGCAGGTGCACCTGGATGCTGAAAACAGCGATGATCGTGCGACCCCGCCGCGCCTAAAAGGAGGGACAGGCTCGGGTCGCGCTCGCGCGTTCATTATCCGCCTCTGTTTGTTTATTATCCCGGGCGTTATTGTCATTACCGTTAATTATTGACGGGCACACAGCGAGAGAGCTCGTTCGATTAATCGCGCGCAGCCAGAACGCGCGCCGCTCCGGTATACATATAGACGGAGAACGAGGGGAGACGGGTAAAAGAGTTTGTGGCACAAGGATGATTATTCGCAGCCGGAGATCATTTTCATCGATAGGTACGCAGCTCGCGCGGGCGCTTCTAATGGACTTCAAGCGCGATTAGACGAAACAGATTGGTCGTGTCCAGCCGAGGCCAGATTAGTCTCCTATTCCAGCTTGTACGCTGTGCGCGGGGCCTCGAATCGGAATAGTATATAGCGGCAATTTGCGCGGCGCGAAAGTGGGATCGCGTAATCTAGTTACCTGCCGCGCCACGATACGATACGGATCTGTATGCCCGCTGTTCCTCCAGACCGGGGCTGCGAGGGCGCCGGGGAGGACGCGCGGGTATCCACCGAGGGCGATATTGCTGCAAGATGTTGTTGCGGAACCGTGTGAAATCACCCTTGGCTCGAGCCAAGGATTATTCTTCGGGAACCGTTGCCGTTGATGCAGAGATTCCCGTTTAATTGAACCAGAAGCCACCGCGGATCCGCGAATGACCAATTCGTTCACTTTTACAGCGGCCGAAGTTGCTCAGCATCAACCCTTGATGGCCCCCTGCTATTTCCCCGATTTTGCTCCACTCGGTCATATCCGCAATTCCATGTCGGCTCGCCGGTACTAATTCCGTCGGTTATACGCAATCAAAGTATACAGAATTAATACGAATTGTAGCGACGCGCAACTATAATTATGATATAATTACAATTTGTATTACGCGTAATACGAAAAATATTGTTGTAATAATTAGCGACGCTTTCGAAATATGACGTCGTGTCCGACTCGATACGAAATCGTGCACGGTTCGCGCGTTTAATATGTACAATTTATTATAATGGGCTGCAATTTACTGTAATAGGTACTTTAAATTAAATTACAATGACAACGCTGCCCTGTTCCAAATCTAAATTAATTTTCTAATTGGTGGGAAAAAGTTTCTCCTTTACAGGTATGATTATAAATATGTAAGGTAAGCAAAGGTGCGTGATACAAATTAAAGAAACAGATATTGCAGAAAAATAGTGGAAAGGCAATGTAGGTAGTGAAGAAGTAAACAAAGTATGATACAATAATTGCAAGAGTTCAGATCCGAGTATTCATGCTGTGAAAAATTTGTTCTAACCAAGAACAGTTTCAAAAATTGGAAATTTATGTAAATTTTTAGGTATTCTACTGTTCTACGTATTACACTGCAGTGAGCCTGGAGGTCGATTACTAATAATTTTCTGAAGAAAAATAAAATCAGCTATTAATCAACGTACCTGCGAAGTTAAAATATTTAGAGTTCTTAAGTTACGACTATAATTACGCGATAGATAGTCTTAGGGAAGGTTTCTCCTATACGAAACTTGCGTGGAACTCGCCCGATGGAGAATTGAAGGGTTACCCGAAGCTGTCACCGAATGATACTCCCAGATGTGATAAAACCGAAGCGTCATATAAAATTTTAAAAGTGTTGGTGCTATGAAAATGTTTAGTATGACGATGAATGAGACTCGACGGTTTACGAGCCGATCTAATAATATTACTAACATGTAATCCAGAGAGAGGGAGAGAGAGAGAGCGGGGTGATTGCCGGTTTAAAAGTTTCGAGCAATCTCGGGGACTCCGTGAAGATCGTTCAGGGCTTAAAAGCGTCAGTAGACCAAGAGAATGTTCGAGACCAGGATCCTATCCTCTCCGACATTGGTCCGAGAGTGGACTCGGAACTTGGAAGAGAATCGGAACGAGGTTCGGTCCCGTCGCGACTGCGGCGGTCGCCGCAGGTCGCCGCCGGTCGCCGCTGGTCGTTACCGGTCGCCGCCGGTGCAATAACGGAAACAAGGTAATCCTTGCGGGGCACGGCCAGCGGCAGAAACGCCGCGGTGCGGTGCGGCGAACAAAAGTCTTCGGGAGCTTCTACGAAAGAACGAAACGAAAGGGACGTGGACGCAATGTAAACGATCGCCGGCGTCGTTTTATTGCCGAAGCAGTATTCCGCTGCTGCAGAAACGGCGCAGGTCGAATTACGAAGCTTTACGAGAGGGGCTCGGGACCGGAATGTCGCTCTTGCATCCGACTTGACCGCCTCTCGATGCTGACCCGTTAGTTTCTAATTGGACGGAGCTTTACCAGCTCGGATACCCTCGTTGCGCCGCGTAGAAATCATTTTCGAAATGCAACTCGGTCGCGGTGATCCTTCAACAGGTACCGGAAGCCGGAGCTTGTGCTTCCTGTAAAACAAACGGTTCCGAGGCATTGTCGTGATGAAACTCTAACGTGGAAAATTGCCGTGCTTAGGAACCTGTACCGGAAAGCGGAATAAACGGTTGCTTGATTTTCGTTCGATGCAACCAGCGATCGCAAACAGCGAACGCGTCAAAGGATGTCACCTAATTGGGTTGTGTAGTTCTTCTTCGCGCACCCCATTTCCGTGGCATAGCTTTATTTGATAGTACGCGTATAGATTGTTATAAAATTCTAACAGAAGCATTTATTTTGCGTGACTGGTGCGTGTTGCGAGGAAGCGAACCATTTTGAAGCATCGTCCAAGCAATTTGTAAAGTCTGTCTAATCAAAGGACGTCGCATTCTACTTTGGCTGGTTAGTTATATCCCGTGCTCCCCGTTTGTCTGACATATGTAATTCTGCTCGGTTACCATTTGTATAGACCGTCTTGGCTGATGCCGTTAAAAATGGCCGAACAACTTAATCAGCGCGAAGCTATTGGGTTCTAGTAGATCGTCGGAACTGCAATTTGCTTGACGAAGGCAAGTAAACTTCCAGGCTGGTGCTAATTATTTCGTGGAAAGGGGGTCTGTAGAAGTTTGGGAACCTCTGGTCAGAGGCTCGGCTAGAGAAAGGGGCAAAGGTCGACGAAATCGAGGGAAAAGCGAGCCGGCGGTTGGCGGCGATGTGCTCGATGTCCACGGGCCCGGATCGGGGCTCAAGTAGAATGACAATTATTTCTGGCCACAGGGTAGATGGCGCTTGGCGGCTCTCCTTTGCCCCGTGCTCATATGCATGCCCGTCATGCTTAAGTAAACCGAGTTTATTCTAAGCCCCGGGTACAGTGCCCTAGAATACTCCTTTCGATGGTCAGGTTAGCCGGCGAGCAGCGCCGCCGCTGGAATCTCAATCCCGACGAAGCGGTTCGGACCGTTCAATCGCGAGGCTGGTCGCGATCGCATTCGATCCTGCCACGATCGGCACGGCGTCGCTCGGAACAACGTCGCGACTCGTCGAACGTTTGCCAAACGCGTCGCGCCTGACCCTCTATCTCCGAGACGAATCGTCTCGGGTCGGCTCGCCCCGACAGGAAAAGCGTTCGCGAGCTGATTAAGAATCGTCTCGGATCGGTTCACCCGGAAAAACGTTCGCGGGCTGATTGAGAATCGTCTCCGGTAGGCGCGGCCAGGAAACCGGAGAGAAATACAAATTTCTCTATCGGCTCGCAGTCTCCCACGCGATCAAAGGCTCCGAGGCACGACTCGCCGACACGCGAGCCGCGATACCGTCTTTTTAATCGGTACCGCCCGAGCGAACCAATGCTCGAGTCGGCTCGCTCGCTTGCTCGCTCTTACTCGCGCGCGCGCACGCTCGTGTTCGAGTCTGAATGCATATCGAGTGTGGCGGCCTAGAATACTCCTTTCAACGGTCAGGTTACCCAGTAAACGCGCCGCGAGCCGATCGAAAGCGACAAGTGCAGTAGCACGTTGTCGCTGGAATCCCGGGGAGTGGGACTGCGAATCGCGGAGCGATTTCGCGTCCTCGACTTTATCGCGCCTCGTTACGTCAGCGCCGCCGCCGAGATCGAGATCCGGAGCGGGAGACGTCGGCCGACGTCATTTTCATTGGAAGCGGAGCTCCGGGTCCGGTACGATCGAGAAAAAGAAAATACACGGGCTTCGATTGGAATCGGTGCTCTAGCAGCTCCTAAATCCGACAGAAGCAATAACTCTTCGCAACAATCCTGGTTCGTTGGACTCAAAAAGAAAAAGCTGGCTCCGAAGATTGCAATATGCGAGTCTGCTCTGTTTGGCAATAGAAGGGTACCGAAACGATAGAAATCTAGTAATAGAAGATTATCGACTTTACTCTTGCTCTATACAGCAAACGCTGGGCGTGGTATCAGAACTCTCGATGGAGTTAAGATAGTGCTACATGTTCATTTCTGATTCTAAAAACTCAGCTCCCATGACAACAACGCCTCTCCACTTACAATTTCTTCTTTTGCCGATTTGTGCGAATTCGCCAACTATCCGCACATACAGGCGCTTTTTCCCAGGACCTGCACTTTATTGCACATCCACTGGCTACAAGGAGCCTGTAGTCATTTTTCTTAAAGTTCTCTTCCGCTAAAGTTGTGTTGCACGGAATGTTGTATTTGCCTAATGTTTCCTACAGTCGCGCAACATATATCACAGCAGATCACACGAATTACCATTGCAACAGTTGTTTATTAAATTAACATCTTTTATTACTCAAACAATGTTATTCGAAGATTATTGAATAATTACATTTTTATAAAGGCAGCCAGCGATTAATCAGTCGGTAGTTGCCATCTCTTTGAAAAATGTTTAAATTACTCTAATTATTCTGCATATGACTTATGGTCTTAATTAGTTGTGTTTTACGAGTATACTTCACAAGGGACGTTCGAACTAAACGTCGTTTTAACGCCTGAAACATGACGTGTTAAAGACGTTAGGTCTACGTCCACGTACGTAAGACGTCCAAACCTAAAATGGACGCAAAATCAGAACTCGTCAGAAACAAATAATCCATTAACTGAAATCAGCATTGAGTAGTTTAGTAGGCTAGCTCTTGCTTGACCATTGGAAGTGAGCGACTTTTGAAAAGAAATAGCAGATCCCACGGTCGACGGAACGGTGCAGAAAGAATCGGTACAGAAAGTGTTCGAAATAGGTGTGGACTGTTGGAAATCTGCTATAGGAACCACTGTCCCAGTTGCTGCCGCCTGTCCCAGGCCACGGCGAACCGATTTCGCGTAGCCTTGTCGCTCGGAATGGCGAGAGGCCTAGCATCTCGGGCCGATCGGCCGAGATCTTGGCTCGGCACACCGAACGCTAATTTTCCAGGGAATAATTAGTATCGCGACGGCGTTGCGGCGCGCGGTCTCCGTCTCTCATGAGACTGCATTCCTCGCATAACCTTTTATCAGCCGTGGGGACTCGACGGGTCCGTGCACTGCGCCCGCGGCTCGCTCTCTTTGCGCTCTCTCGCGCGTTGCCCTGCACCTTTTACTTCGGATATCTCGCATTCTACGTGTATATTATCTTACTCACTTTCGTGCAACCCAATAAGGCGCCTATCCCGCGGAGCCTAGCGCCAGCTAATAATACCGAATGCCGCGGTTTGCACGGTCCTCCGTCTTGCTTCCTCTTGCGCGATCGCCTCCGGTCTTCATCGCTCCGACGCGGGTCTCTCCCCAGTCTGTGTGTTTGTGTTTGTCCTGTGAATGTGTGCGTTGCACGCGTATCGCGGCGCGCGCGCGGGTGAAAGAGAGAGAGAGAGAGAGAGAGAGCTAGAGGGGAGAAGGTTCTCGCGCGTGTAACGCCGTTTCGTTATTTATCGTTTAATGAAATTCCCTTTCGTAAATCGTTCTGTCCGCCCCGCTTCGCCGACACTCACGCCGCCGCGCGCTCTTTTCACGGTGCTCCTGATATTGGCTCTCTCGTGAACCACCTTCCACGACCGTGGGAAATTTCGTTCGAGGCCCCGACGCCGCGTGACGCCGCGCTCTCTCGCGCGCGCGCTCTCCGCTCCCGAGCTCGCCGCTCTCGACATCATTGTCTCCGCTCGCGTTTTCGCCCGGCCGCGAAACCTTCGCGTCAACGCCAGCACCCATAACCTGAACTCGACGATTAGCACAGTAGGATCGGAGTTGACAGTTCCGACGGAGCCTCCAGATAAGGACGAACCTAAATAAAATTGCAAAAATATCGATCTATGGCGCTTTGTTTCTTTTGTCTAAATCCCCAATTTTCCAAAGGATCGAACAGGATCAATCGATCTCGGAGCACCAGATGACCCGATGATTCGAGACTCATTCCTACTGTTCTGATAGCAACCTGCTTGTACTTCAAAAATGTGCAATCTTCATTTCGCAACTGTCATGTAGCACAGCTCGATAAGAATCGACATTAATCGAGTTAAGCGAGACTTTACGGTTTCACCGGCCGCCGCAGGGTTAATCAAACGAACATGATTACCGGAACAAATGGCGATAGTCGAACGCGTCGATGACGAATCAACGTAATCCATCTTTACGGCAGAGGTAAATAGAATTATCGTAATTAGACGATAATAGCGGATAATGCGAACAGATGCTCGGCAGTCGAGGAGTTGATTTATGATTGATTTACGACCACGGTCGACTCCCGGGTAATTTGTATTCATGATCTACGAGATCGGTAGCTATCTAAGTACCTGCTGAATCAATTACAACAAACACCGTTATCAACGATCAACGAATCCGCCGTGTTTGTCATTATTTTACCGGGGCCGTTTAAAAGGTATAAAAAAAATCGCGAAAACACACAGCACACACCGATGCGCCGGGATTGTTCATTGCGCCGCTGCCGTTGCCGGCGAAACAATTTACCTGGCAGATCGGGCGCGAGCCGATGCACGGTTTGTTTGAATGAAAATATCGCAATTAACGAGCTAATAGGCGATATTGTTATTTGACGTAAACAAGTGGAGGTAAGCACACGCGGCTCCGGGCTGCGCGAGCGCGCGCGGCTCCGTTGCTATCAATAACAAATGAAAACTCAAATTTCCTGTCAAATAAACCGCGCCGGTTTAATGGCGGCGTTGCCCCGCCTCGGAATTCAATCAATTCGAATAATTTCGAGGGGATAACGGGCCGCCATCGAAACAGCACATGTTCGATTGCACGAGTCCTGGGGTCCCGCCGCGGGGATCGGTGGCCGCTTCCGCGACAGGATAGCGACGAAAGGACGAGGACGACATGGAGAACGTCGTTTCGGCACGACGTAGCCGGGATCTTTCATTCCGGGCACACGCAGTCGAAATTTGAATAGCCGCGTAATGCGGGCCCGCGGGCCCCGTGACTAAGCCACACGCGAAAAGAATACCGAGGGAAAAGCGGCCCCGGCCACGGAATCGTCCACCCGCCACCGTCTTTCTTCTCCGCCCGTTGTTTTTGTCCTTCTTCGTTCCTTTTTTTCTTTGTTTTTTTTTTTCTTTTTTGGTTCGCTCGTCGGTTCGCGAAACCCGCATTAATATTCATCAGGATTACAAAAAACAATGCCGCCCACCGGCACCCGTGACCTGTTGAGTCGCGGCCGTCAAACGCGGATTATGTCGGATTACAACTTTATAATTGAATCTCTATGCGAAACGGACCTTTCCTCCAGTCCACCCACGTCCCGGCGCGGCCTCGACGCCAGGCGGATTCGTGGAACCGGCGCAGAAACACGGGCATGACCGCGTTTAACGGCGACCCGGTGAATCGGCGCCGAATGGACGTGCGTGATTCACCCGCGGATCGCGGCGTCCCGACGTCGCCGGACGCCGGACGCCGGACGCCGGTCCTCTACGGACTCGGCCGAAAATTAATTGTTTCGGGGAACATCGCAAACTAAGATGAGCGACCGCTGCGCCTAGAACGGACTGCTCTAAGCATTTCAGAAAGTGAGAAAAATTCACTGACATCCTCGGGGTTGCTGAACTCGCCGGCATTCTCTGTTAACCCTTTGCACCCGAGTGGCGACTCTGAGGCGGCACTAAAATTGTTTCAGCACGTTCCAAAATCATTTTTATGTTATGAACAATTAGATTTCAAAAATTATTAATAACTGTTGTTGTTACAAGATTCATTTTCACATGCATAAAATACTTTTGTCAAATAAAATGATTTAAAATAACATAATATTATTAATAATATTTGACAAAAATAATTTTGTCAAATGAAATGGAACTGTTATATGACAGAAAAGTTACTTTATAATTACAGTTGGAATGATTAAGAATGCAAAGGGGTAATTCTTAGGGCTGAAAGTCACTTTTTAAACACTTAAAACTTAGGTATTGCATACACTAGTTAGGGATTACTCCACTACTTTAGCTTTAATTGGATTTATTCTTATTATTACAGTTGATATATCACTGATTATTGTAAATTCTGTAATCGTCACTTATCATTGCATATCAACGCCACTCCATTATCTTCTTATCGAACGTCCCAAAATCTTCCGCAAGCGATGATTTCAGCCTTGACCCATCCACAAACTCTGCCTCATTCTCTATCTCTCTGCACGCCGCATCATACCTGAACCTTTGCCTCGCCACGTCATCTTCTAAACTGTGATCTTATCCTAATAATTTCCTAAACCCTCAACCATTCAAGCTAGAACCCATATATATGTACATCATTTTTCTCTCAGTGCTCAGTCTTCTTCTTTAACTGTGCTATCTTCAAAAGTGTGCACAAGAACAATCTACTTGCATCGTCGTGAACATAAAAAGGGATTCAATCAGAGAAGACCGTAAATATTCGTTCTTTTTAACTTTTCGCTCCACGGTTTTCAAGAAATTAATCAATTTGTTACTCCTGTGGAACCAGTAACTAACAATTGCACAATAGGAAAAAATTAAAGCTATCGAATGACGTATGAGGCACAACGAATTATTGTGCGGCATATTTAACCCCTTGCACTATGATTTCTTTCATGCTGCCTTGATTAGCATTTATTTATCTTTAATATTTTCCTTAAATAATAAATAAATATTTAAATATATTACTTTTTATAAAATAAATATTTTCCTTATTCTGAAGTCAGACGATCGGTTCCGATGTCGTCGATATATCGACGCTTGTCCTCGGGGATCCAGAGTCAATGTCGCGTACCGATCAAAATTCTTCGGAACACGTACACCTTTCGTAGTTAAAGGGTTAACCGACAACGCTGCCACATTCGTCGTCCCGGTGTCGCCGAAATTCACTTTCAGCGATAGCGGAACGAACGCGACAGAAATATTGATTTCTGTGGCTCGAAAGTGGCTCGCGCTGACTCTCCCGTCCGTACACTCGCCCGAAATGTTCGCCGAAATAGATCAATTAATAATTGCCGGAAAAATAGGAGCCCGGAGCCAGTCGCGACATTATTCAGGAGAACGCGGGGGATCGCTTGGTTACTCGCGGGCCACCGGGTAGGTCGCCGGGAACCACACCTGCGATCGGTTGTTGTGTCGTCGATTACGAATCGAGACAAATTGCCGGCCATTTTCCCGTTTAACGGGAGCGAGCGATCGTTTCAGCGGAACGTTACGTGGCGGCGTTTTTGCCTCGAGGCCGTTTGTCGGCCGGATCGAGAACGAAAGTCTTTCGAAGAACGGATTTCCAGCGGCCGTGGATCGGAGCATGTTCGAATCGAGGGTGGGAGGAACGAGGAAGTCCCAACGAGATCGACGAAACTTTCCGACGGCTGGACAACGGCAACAAAAACGAGAACGACAACGAGGCTGGGGGAGAACAGTCCGGGGTGCCCGCTTGATTGGCCGTGCACACGGATGAAACTATTCGCCACCTGGACAGAGGGCGGGTTATATTTAGCGGAAGGATTTAAAACGATTCATCGGCGCCGGCTCGAATCGTAAAAGCAGCGCACTTCATCAAAGCCCGAGTATTTGCAGAGCGGGCCGGTCTTATAGCCATTCAAGGTAAGTAACCGGAGCTCGCGTTGAGTATCGTGAGTACCGCCAGGGGCGGTGAGTTAATCGGCTTTTCGTCGGGGAGCCGGCCGCCTCTCGGTTACAGGAAGAGGGCCTGCCACGCGTTTCCCAGCTCGTTGGTTCGTTCGTTCGTTCGTTCGTTGGCTCCCTAGCCCGTTCGCTCGACGACCGATTCCCGATTTCGTTCGATGGGATGACACGCGAGCTGCTCGAACGATCAAACGATCGGCGAGCACGCATCGGGACCGAGCTCCATAATGGTCGCTCCTCGGTGATAATGCTACGGGCTCCCCCACCGGCCGGCTCCGCTAAGCGATGATTGCGGGTTAGAAAATAGGCCGACAGCCTCAGGCCTAATTGTCAATTGCGCGTGATCGAGTCAGGGACACGGAAGCTCTCCGAGGAGCGATCGGCAAGGTTGCCCTCGACTGTCTTCGCCAACTGCGTAGAAGCTGAGCTACCAGCACCGTGAGACTCGTCGGTGTTCCGTTGGCGTCTCATCGGTGGCCCATCGGTGGCCCATCCGTGGCCCATCGAAGGCTCGTTGGAGGCCAATGAGAACGGCGCGACGTCGAGGTGCCGCTCAAGACCGCTTTAATCGGTTTCTAGTTATAGCGCATCGGATCCACGGAGCTTTGGCGCGTTTCACCGGTTCCTGCGGCGCACTCGGCCAAACAGAACGGCCCGCGTACCATTCACGTCCCAGTTACCATTCCGTTCGCGCTCCTGCTCCCGCTTCTGGTAGCGTGCGCGACAGCCTGTATTCATCGGTTCCCGCGAGCGCATTCGCACGCCTCATTACCGGCCGAATCAATAGCACCCCGCTGACAAATCTGCGCGATGTCCGCGATTCGACGGGATATCGCGGAATACCTGCGAATCCCATGATTCCCAACCCGCTGCCACCTACCGACTCGAGCCAAGATAATCCGGACCTGCCCGGCCGATGGACACTTTAACGAGATCTCAGCCACGCCGTGGGGGACAGTTAGAGCCGGCAGCTAGTCAAATTCGGTAATGACGGGGCTGACGCATAACGGCCGCACTATGATTATTTCTCGATGAATTACTCGGCTGTTTTGTCCTATCGCCGCTTTTCGGGACGCGGACAAATTAGCGCCAGTCAGGCTTCACTCTAATTCCTTTCATAATTAGGAAGCTCTGCGGGACATGCGGATGAGAGGATCTTGCTTAAAAGCGGAGTACCTTTAACAATAGTTTACCATATTTGTCAGCATTGAATTAAAGGTAAATTCTAGACCTACGGTTTTTTCGCGAGTTACATCAACTTTATACTTATCGTCTGGATGAACTCTAATGATCAAGTGTAAATAATAGAAAAATTAAATGCTGTTATAATTTAACATAAATGCTGAGACGATATAGCATGATAGCATAGAGTAGCGTAGAGCCTGACACGATGTTAATTATCGATAAATAATGAATTAAGCAATAAATAATTTATGCATAATTGAGACTCCATGTACGAAGCCCGATTTCTACAATAATTAAACGTATTTACAATTACTTTTCAAGTACATTTTTCCTCGTTCGCATAAAGATTCACATGTATCACAAACATTTTTATTCGTATGGTGGAGTAGATCGTCACATAGAGGGCAAATAGTTTTACAGCGTGTTCTCTGCAATCACGCAGAGTTAGAGGCACCGTTGACGCAGAGGGGCAGTGGAAGCTGTTTAGTCTTGGTACCCATTGGCCGTCGAGTTGCCGAGATCGGGCCGCTACGGAGGTAAATCTGTATTTTAGTTTCCGACAACAGCGGTACGAATGATCGCGTTCCAATCCGGCGTGAATGGAGGGTGCCGATCGGTTCTGAAACGCGAAGTTGAAGCGGCTCGATGCTCCTCGCGGCGATAAGCTCGAGTCGGCTCTAACGGCTCGATACCCGTAGCTGTTCGCGCGGATCGAAGCTCGGATCGGCTTGAATGTTTGAATCGCCTCGAACGTTTGGATACGGCCGGAACGCTTGCGGGTCTCAGCTCAACAGCTTCGAAGTCGGCTATCTGTATCGCTCTCTCCCCCGCAGCTCTGTTGGATCGGCCGATAATGTAAACACGGGATGAGTCACGCGCCGATGAAAATTGAAACATTCGCGGTTTCCTCGACGTATCGTAATCTCGGTAGCAGATTGCCGAGAGCCGGTGAGAAACGGATCGGAGGTCGAGTCGGTTCGCTTTGAATAATGCGCAACTCGAGCGCGCAAAAGAATTGCGTCAAACCGATTAAACGAGCATGCTTGGAAAGTTGCTCGAACATTTCGAGACGAGGTTCGAACGCGTTTGAATATGCATCGGCGCGCCGGACACTTGTCTCCTCGGCGTTCAGGCTCGTTCGTGGCTCGCGATGCAAGTCGGCATGGTCGAACGTGAAAATTGAACGAAATTCGATCGCGATTGGATGTTAGCGCGGTCCGAGACGATGATCCTCTTTCTCAGTTTGTTTCTCAAGTACCAGGAGCTGTTGCCTGCCGTAACGCTAACAAGGACGGTTCTCCAGGTGATCGATTAGCTTTGAAAAACTAATTATTTGGAATTATAGTATTCTACTGGAATATTCATTTAATCATATCTCTGGAAAATTTGACATTCGTTAGAAAAATTGAGTAGATAACTGATTTATAAAGTACTACGCTAAAATTCATGATGCTTGTAACTTTTCTAGCGTAACAGCAATTAATTTCATTTAATTATCAGAAAGTAATGAAATTAGGTGACGATTTCAATACTCTGGATCAGGTTCCATATTAGACCTAATCGTTAGTTTTTAATATCTGACTGGACATATGAGAGAATAGTAATTAATAAACTTGTGACGTTTGCACTGGTTGTTCTTTATCCTTTTATTTGAACAATCGAACCTCTATGGAGAGATTATTTTGTAAAAGCAGTTACGATAGAATACGAAAGGTGTAGTCATAAATTCTTCGATAGGAAATCATTTTTGTACAACATGTTTACAACGTGATAATACAACATCAGAATTTCTATATTTTCGGACCCGAGTCTTATAGGAACGAGCATATAATTTGGTAAATTACAGCAGCAGGTTTCGAAAGGTTGAGAAACCACGCGATCGCAATTGACCGATAAATTTCAGTCTTTGCGTATGGTATATCGAACATTGCCGCAGTATATAATCTATACCCTGTTTTCTTCATCCACACGTACATTTAGGGTCATTTGCAGCATTAATTTTCGCAATTGAAAAAGTAAGGCTATAACGTCTTGATTTAATCCTGTTAACCACGACAATCGCTCCACGAGATTACAAATTATCGAATCGTGGCATCTTTCGTTTATTATAGCATTGTTCGATGTAATTAAGACCTTTGTAACAACCCGCCATAACAACGTGGTCATTAGTATCGTTAAAGGCGAGCGCTTTATAGGTTGCTGTTAGATTAGTGAAGAGAATTTTAAAAAGGGTCGTCGGAACAGAAGTAGCTCGTGTCAACAAATTACCGGGCAAAGCGGCGAGCCGACTCGATCTACCAGTACTATACGACGCGTCGACGACCGAGAAACACGAATGACTTCGCGCGCGGCGACGTTGATCGGTCTACCATTGCGCCGATTCTTCCGTAGAATTGCGGCCCGACACGCGAACTTTAATTACCGGTAATTGCGACGCGGTGACGGCGCGGCGCCGCGTTCCAGTAAACACCGGTCCGCTTTGCGGCGTTCGCGCCGCTCGCGCCGCTCGCGTCGTGCGAAAGCAGCGCCGCGCCGAGTCGTGGGGACGCTTAATATTCATACGGTCGATTATTGCACGTCGCGACCGTTAGACCAACGCGATATTTACTGCCCGGAGGATTTCTTTCCATTTCTAAAGTGTGACTCACGTAATCGCGCCTCATCGGTGCGCCAGCACGAGCTATATACGGTGCTTCGCGCGATAGTCCCACTTTACGCGCTCGCTCTTTCCGCGTCCGTACGCTTCGACAAAAGCTTCCCCAGCCGCGGCATCAAGGCTCTCCGAAACCGGTATCGATGTACCTTGCACCCGGAATAATCAAAGCCGATTCCCAAGATTCCGTTTCGCAAACTCCTCCAACCCTTATCTCATTTTTCCCGGAGCAATCTCTCCGCTTCCGGCGTTCTTTGAGTTCGTTTAGCAAAGGTTTGTTGCTTGCGAGCGCTCGGCGAGTATGCAAATTGCTGAAAACTGAGGAGCAGAGGTTTTTAAAGAGAAGAATCCATGAATCTCTAATCAGTTTCATCGCAATGTTCGTTTCGAGCGCGCTCCTCTCCGCGGGAATTTGCTACTTCTTTGCCTTTAGAAATGAAAAACTGCGTTCGGACGGAACGAGGTTAAAATAAGATTAGTCTCATCGTTCGCAAACAGCGAAAAACTACGCCGGGAACGGTGAAAAATGTATGAAATTGTCACGAGGGACGAATGAGGGCTAAACGAGCTGCTGGTTGCGCTCGGGTCCGACATAATTAATGAACTTTTAATAAGCGTGTTAAACGGTGACAGGCGCAGTCGCAATTTGTAGGTACGCCGCTCGAAAGCGTTATCGACGGAACGATTAATCCACGCGTGTTCCATTTTCGCGTTTCCCGGGGAAATCCTCGGGAAAGAAAACCGGCGCGCCGGCAAGATACGGGATAGAGAGCGCAAGAGCGGATGAGGAAGAGGCGGGGTACGGAGGGAAGAGTTGCGAGCGGCGCAATAATAAAAATTTAGTTAGGGATTAAGCAGAGCCGGAGGATCCTGGAAAAGTGGACAACGTTTCCAGCCCGGGCTGGGCTGACTCCTTTGCTCGCCGCGCAACGAGCAGCCTCGTTGCATAATTAAAACTTTTAATTATCAGACCCGCCGGTTCTCTCGGTCCGAGAGGCTCGAGAGCCGAACGCTCTTAAGACACTGTGTCCCCGTTAAAGGATCCCGAGGACTCGTCCTCGATGGATGGAATACGTTCGATCCTTTCGCGTCGCTTCCGCAAATCCGTCGATAAATAGAGATATCCCGAGGCGAGTAGTCTCGGAAAAATCTCCGCGGTTCTCCTCGAGATTCGTGCCGCATTCTTAATTCGCGACGGTTGAACACCATCCGCGGAGAGTCCCCTCGGAAAATCGAGAAGCAGCTCGCGAACGAGCGTGTCCCGCGCACGCGCTTGCGAATAAATCTGCGCTCTGGAAATTGAATAGCCGGCCGCGGCGCCGGGTCGAAGCCGTGGAAAAAGCTTCAAAGCGAATTTGATAGCGAGCCGGACACGGTTTGCAAACCGACTTCAATTGTTTCGGGTATCTATTTAGATCCGGGGCCCGTGTAAGCGGAAATATGCGTAGACAACGGGCGGCGGGCGGCCCGCGTAAACAGCCCGCGCCACACCGTTCAACATTATTCACAGAGCCCCGAGCCCTTCTGCCAGAATTAGCACGGTGACCAATGACCGACGCGCCAGAGATTTCACCGGGAATCCGTCGACAGCAGAGCGATCCTTCCACAAGGCATGCGAATATATCTGGATCGCGGATCACGGATCGTGGATCGCGAATCGACCGCCGGGGAAAACGTTTACCGAGAACCATTTCAACCCCTAACTGCATTGCCTGCTCCAACGATGAGAGATCATCGTTTTCGACCGCTGAGCCACAGATTAATTTTATCGTACGTTCTACTGACCATCAAAATCTCCTTTTTCTATGGTTAGCGTTAGAATATCTAGAACGCTGTACGGCAAGTGTGCGATTACTGTAGCCGTTGAAACGATAACCGGAGTTTCCAACAAGTTAAATAGTTTGTTTAACTATGTCGCGCTTTTTAAAACACTTTAATTATAACTTGATGTCTTTTATCATTGTTTCATTATATATAAAAAATATGAAATACTTAACAAAGCATACAAAATTATCGTAAGTGAGCAGTAACCTGAGAGTCGTGACAATTGATACCATAAACATTATGCATTTGGGGTAAGTGTGTCAATAGCTACTGCTCCAGAGTTACTGCGCACTCACGATAATACTGTATGCTTTATTAAGTACTTTACATTTTTGCAACAATTTTTAACCCGGTCGCATTTTTATGTTTGCAGAGATACTTTGACGATCGAGAAGATCATAAGGAGATTGTTAGCTGCGCGACTCAAGGATGAAGCCAGCAGAGGACTGCAGCAGAGATAAATTAAAAGTAGAAAGAAGCGAGTGAATGGCGGCGTCAGCAATTAGGTGAGTAAATCATTTTACTTCATTTCTAGTGAGTGTTCAGCACACTTAGGATGAAAACGTCACAGCTCTCTGTTCAAAGAATCGCGTCAACCATAGAAATACTACAAAATCTAAAGCTAAAATCAAGTTTCATCGCAGAACCAAACAAAATTATTAACACTCGCAATCGCAGAATAAATATTGTTATTTGATTACTTAATTTCTGAAAATTTTCAATTGCCACATGTCGAAATAAATATTATACGAAAAATTGATAAGAAGAAATTATAACATAACAATGCGTTACCTTGCACGCAACGTGTTGAAAATGTGATGCAAAATGAAGGATTAAAGACTCGATGAAATTAATGTACAGTGCAGTCAAAAGTCAACGTTAATTATTCCGTCTCTTAAAACGAAGCTCCCGTTATCGTTACGTAGAATAAAATTTGACTCCGAGATCTATTCCTCAGGCTGCAAGGAAAAAGCCGCAAGTCCGATATTCCAGTTCCGAGGCACTCTCGCACAAAGTTTTAATCACTAATGTCACGTATTTACACTGTTTTCAACTGCGTAATTATGCTGGGTCTATCGAATTTGTTTCCATGAAGTTTTTCCTGATAAATACGTAAATCCCGTACGCCGTAGTTTAATTAACCTTCCGCCAGTTAACGCAGGGTCTCGCGAGACGCGCGAGTTCAAGTTATTTACGTTTTTATAAACGTATTCATAAAAAGAGGAAATTATTTATTTTTCTCTAAATTTTATTTTTGCAAAAAATTATTTTATTCACCACACGTTATAACAAACACGGCTGTTTTTCAAACGACTTAAAGCAATATCAGTTTAGGGGTCACATTTGACCGTATATCCGCCGCGCGTACAAATATCACATCAGCTGTGCAACGGTTAATGCAACGATTTCAATTTTTTGAAATGCGGCGTTTCATCTAATTGTGCATTTAGCACATGCAATTGCCGTGCCGCAACGAGTAACTCTGCTTCTTGTTCCTGGTGGTATCCGACCTTCGGCACTGCTTTCCCAATGGCTCGTTATCTCGAAATCAAGCCGAAGTATTGATTGACGTGTCCGTCGCGAGGCGCGGAGTTGTTTTATCGGGAAATGGCTGCGGTCGCAGCGTCAAGCTTCTTTCCGGGACATGGGTCGTAACGAGAAGAAAACGTAGACGTTTCCTTTTCCAGGCCGAGGCAACCCCCGGGCAGATCCGTCCGACGAAAATGAACGGACAAAGGCAAAGGGGTCGCGTGTCGACCGCAAGGCAAAATACGACGGATTCCGCGTTCCTTTCCGCCGCCGCCGCTGCCGCCGCACCCGCGCCTCGTGACGCAGCTCGGCCTTTCATCCGGCAGCCGGATCACGTGCCTCATTGTGGCTTCAATCTTTTATGAGCCCCTCTAGAGAAGAGTTTCGCGATCGAAAGTCACGAAGAGAGTGAAAAAAAAAACGGGAAAATAAAAATAAAAGGGGCGCCGGTAGAGCGGGAACCTTCGGCAAGTCCAGGCCGGCCGGCTTTTACTTTTTCTTTCAGCCCGGCCGGCTTTTTGACTGGAAAAACCACGGGAACGCGTGGCCACGCGCACAATAACTCGTCTATCCGCTCCGGGATGCACGCGCACCGCTCGCCGCGCGCCAAGCAGACGACATTTTCCGTGCAACGCTCATTGATTCTCGCCGCTTTTGACGCGCGCATCATGCAGCCGTTTTCATTGAACCTTTATTAACGAGCTGACGCACGATTGGAAAACCTCCGCGCCCCATCTATGATGCATTTCCGTTCGAAGCGTTTCGAAACGCGCGCCAGTCCGATGGTGCCACCCGCGACTCTTTCTCTCTCCCTCTCTCTCTTTATCTTTCTCTCTTTCTTTCTTCCTATTTCTTTCCCTCTCTCTTTCCTCCTTTTTCTCTCCGCCAATTCCTCATCGCCGGAACTGCTCGCACACGATCTCGAATCGACCATACCGTGCCGATTGCGTGTCCCCGTAATGAGTTTCCCAGGCAGATCGAATGCAAATATTTGATTATTACCGCCGCGCTGCAACCGCGCCGATTCTATTGGCCGCTCGCGCTGGTCTTTCTCAGGCTGGCTCGGCCGCGAGAAAGTTATCTCGGCTGAATTATTTTTCGGATCGACGCCGCCGGAAATTCCACCGATCCTTACCGAGAGACTTTCCAGCACCCGGCTGGACTACAATTGTTTCAATGCCACGCCGAAGCCTTTGATTGTCCGACCGGAGCCGCGGTAATTTTACTTCGCGGTTCTAACACTGTATTGTCGGCTACCTCAAGGACATTCTTTTATTCAAATTGTTGTGACGTATCTCGCCAACTTTCTTCCGTCGACTGATTCATTTCTGCGTGGGCCAAAGTATTCATCCGATTCGCGCAGAGTTCACGTTGATGTGGATTCTTTACAGTGTGTGTGTGTGTGTGTGTCGATTCTGCGCTACGAAATTTCATGTGTGCAGAAATTCTTGTACATAATCCTGGAATCTTTCCTCAAGGATTACTTTTTGTTGTTTCAGTACAATGGCGTAATGAAAAGGTCTGGATCTGCTATATTTAGTCAATGATGGTTTTAGCAATGTTATAAGTAAATTTGCCATTTAATCGAAGAATAATTGCCAGTGATCTTCGTCTGCTGCATAGAATTATACATGTCACAGTAGATCTAAATTATTGACTAACAAATTGTTAACGAGTTGTGTAATAATCCACGATCTTTTATGAGAATCCTGCGAGTTTTCGTGCTATTTTTTTCTGTCTTGATTTCTCCGTACTGAACCTTTAGGATTTTCATTGTGGCTAAAACTTTAACTTTATATACAATTATGACTAACGTTGGCTTACTCATTGATGATTTTGCTAAATCTAAACATCAAGAATATAATATTATTCGATACCGGGATGTTCAGTTTCTGTTTACTTTTTACATTACAAACATGTTTTCATATCTCGCATTTCCTTTTTATTTTTATTAATATTTTATTTTCATTATTATTATTGTGATTATTTTTACCACGTTGAATTTTTGTAGAGAAACGGAGCGTGAAATTGGCACGTCGCTGGTAAATAAATAAATAAACGAACACAGAGCAACTCTGCGCGAATCCACACCATTTTGCGCGACCGACGAAAGTTCAGATTATCTGCTCTAAAAATACCCGCCCTACATTCTCCAAGTTAATAAAGATTTCCCCAATTTTTCCAGCCGCGCGACGCGACGAAATCAACCCCATGGCCATCGGTAATCGCGAAATGAATTTAAATTCGATCCCGTGACCCCGTGGCTTCCGAGGCGTGAAAATTCCTTTCAAATCGACCGAAAACATCGAAAATATCCGCGGACGGTAAACCGGCGCGCAAAGGTTGTATAATAGCGGCCGGTGTATCGAGTTTCACATCACAGGAAGGTCGCGCACATCCGCAACGAGCAAAGCTGCGAACGGCCGGAATATTTGAAAATATCGGTGCCGGGTCCAGGCATCGAATCAGCGCGGAAGCAGGACCGTTAAAATTGAGCTGCCGCGTTCAGGAAGCATCGTTTGCGAGGCGGGATCGTCGCGGGTTTGTTCCGAGGGATTCGAACGCGGACGACGGCGTCGCGTTTCCGCGCAGACGGAAAAGAACTCGGCCGCCGCGTCGCGGTCTACGGGGAATGCCGGCAGGCCGCGACAATACAGATCCGCTGCGGCTCCCATCGATTCGCCACAATATCCGAGTATAGAGAGTCGGTCGTATCGCTGTACGATCGCGACACGAGGAAAGATACTACTCCCACGAGGCGATCGGTCTGCTCCGCTCCGCTCGGCTCTACCGGGCTACGGCTCCGCCGCGGTTTCACCTCGCCGCGCCGCGTCGGGACGCTAACTTTTCCTGATCGAGTGCGCACGATTCCACGTGAACCTCCGTCCCGCAGCCTTTTCCTCGTCTACTTTCCAGCCGCGGGTTCACGGACTTTTCCCGCTGCTCTCGTTCTCGCGTCGAGCGCGTACCGGTAACGGTACGGGTCGCTGCCTTCGATCGACGCAGCTCGATCGAGATCTGCTCTACCTCGATCCTCCGAAAATCCAGGAAATCGAAGAGAGCGGGAACCCGCATCACCGAGAACTACGGTTTCAAATTCGTCAAATTCGATAGCGTCAAAATCGTAAAGCTCGATAGCCGAAAGTCGAATCGGGTCAGGTGGGAATACTAAAATATTATAATATTCGTACTGTTAGGAAGATTTCAACGACAATAAACGCGATGTTTTTTCCTGCTTCATCGACCAAGTTTTTCGTATAACTTTCCTAGAAATTTCGGGATCCCGACCCGGTTTCAATGTCGGCTACCGGCGCACCCCTGCCGATGGCCGTTCGAAACAACAGAGATATTCGAGGACCTCGGCCAGGTCGCGGACCGTGACCCGTGCGGATCGGATCGGTCGAAATCGAATTATTTTCGATTGGAGAGGTCGGGGGTGTCAATGGGTCAAATGATCGGTGTCGGGCGTCGCCGGTCGTCGCGTCAAAAATTACGAACGCGGCCGGGACACGCATGCACGCACGCACGCACGCACGGCCGATCGGCCGATAAATCGCGGGTGATTTACGATCGGTATCGGCGCCGGCGATACATTGTAATTCGCGAGCGCGCACTTTGTCGAGCCGAGTAAAAAATGATCGCAGCCAATAAATAGCCGCGCAATTACCTCGCGCGCGGCACCGCCGTTGGAAAACGGACGGGCCCGATAATATTTTCACGGGCCGGTGCTCTTGTTTCGTTCCCGTTCGTCCTTATTTATTTACACATTTTGAAAACCGACGGACGCGTCCCGGCATTTCGTCGATTCCCGGCCGGTCCGCTCGATTTATGGCGCCAGCGGGAGACCGTTCGCTGCGATGCTCGCTCGGCGCCGACATCGGGTCGAAAGAGCGCGCGTTTAACGATTAATCGCATAATTGGCGCAACATCTACGGCCTTGAGCCTGTTAGAAACACGGCGGTGCGCGCTGCCGAGGACGTGCTCGTAAACTCTCTCCTTCTCTCTTTCTCCCCGACGTTCTAAATCCCGACGTGTCTCGTCGTTTCACCTCTGCACCTGATAGCAGAGAACCGAGACACGCCGTACAGCCGTACCCACTTTCTGCCAGTCTGACCATTGACCGGGGCGACGGCCCATTCTACTGATGCTGGACCAAGGTGCGACGCTGTCTTTCTGCCACCGGCGGCGAGTAAAACTACCCAACCTATGACACTCGGTCAATTGGCGTGTTTTCATCAACGAACCTTGAATGCTGGAATAACAAATTTGAATCTCCAACAATTATGAAGAGCATACGAAGAACACTTTATTTACCGGAAGCCAGTTAACACGTTCCGTGTCACATGTACCACCGATAATAGATGCTTAGATGTTTGTTTACTAAAAAATTATTTTCTATCGCAACAGTGAGTCGTAATATGTTTATTTCATTGTTATGTATGCGATAATTAATCATTACATATAATATATCAAGTTATAATAAAATATCAAATGGCTGTGAAGAGTCGAGTAATAAATAGTCTACGTAGAACATGTTAAGGGATTCTTAATGACTAAACTGTGTCTCGCAAAAGCTCGATATTTTTTTTTAATAAAAATTTCAAAAGGACTGGCCACGCCATATTAACCTAAATTATTTTAGGGAAAGAATTTTGATCATCGATTTTAAGAAAACTGGCGATGAATAAAGTGATAAGAGCAAGGAACATGATTGCTGGTGTTGTGAATAGCAAGAGAGAAAGTGACAGGTTTTGCAGAAAATATGTAAAGGAAGGAGAGCGTAATGGAGAGATAAAGAGAAAAAGAGAGAGAGAGAGAGATTGTGATCAAATGGTACCTGCTTTTTTAATTCGAATGAACGTGCGTGTAAATACGGCAGGCCTTTTGCACACAAGCTGACAAGTAAAACAGAAATTGTTGATTTAAATTCGCATTTCGCCAACCGAATGAGTTCGATAAATAATAAACGAGCATCAAGAGTTGAAACGGGCACCGCATTAACAATGCAGCCCACCTTCTTCACGATGCACCGATCAATCTGTCCACAATCAAACACCCAATCAATCCGAGCCAATCCCAACTCGATCGAAAGCGCCGCGCCTCGGCTCGCCGTTTCCATTCTTCCGTTCGAAGGAAACCGCTCGCTCGTTTAGAGGAAGCGATTCTTTTCTTTCACCCGTGGTGAACGTTTCTCTTTCGCGTTTCCGCGAATGGGACGGAAGGTGCAATGCACCGGCATCGAATCGCGAGACGGTGTAAAAAGCCGCGATGATCGGGCCGTTGCCGGCTCGAAGGCGGCGTGTCGTTGGCCCGGTTGGATCGTTCCCGCAGCCGGGCAACCCGGCAAATAGGCGTTGCACTCTAGATCGCTATCAGTGTGGGTAAACGTTTCAGCGCTCGCCGTCCGGGCCTCGGAACATAGAAAACTGGGAGTTCGGCTCGTATATCGTGACGCCAGATAAAAAGTTGCCGCTCGTAAGCGCGGGGTTATCTCGCGGAATCCTGGTAAATGTTTTCGAACTCGGGGCCCGTAGACGGACGGACGATCGGGACGAAGACCGGGCGTCGCTTAATTTGGCCGACTGCTATAGCGAGTCGACGATGGTAGTCACGCACCGTCTGCAGAAATCGTCGGCGGTGCTCCGAGGATTTCACTTTCGCAGATTTTCAACGCGGATTTCCATATGCTTGTACTTGTACAAGTAATATAAGACCTTGGGTCTTCGTGTCCATGAATTTTTGGACTTTTAATTTTCAGTACGTATGTTTCCGATGTCGACAAATTAATTTTTTTTACTTTTATGTCTTTTGATCACTAATATCCTGAAATTTCTAGTTCGTGCACATTTTTAACCCTATACACTCGAGTAGTCAGTATTAAAAAAAAAAAAATAAATTATCTTTACACTTTTAAAAATAACTTGCTTATCATGATCTATTAGATTATTGTCCTGAAAAGTGAATTGAATGTTTGATAAGCTCGTCGCTTTCACACTGACTCAAAATAACCTACATTTCTTTCGAACAGGTAACGATTAATAAAATACACTTGGAAGGGAGATATAAAATTCTAGTAAAGGAAACGCTGTTCCAGAATGTTTGAATTATATTCCCAAATTTTTGGGTCTCGATAGCATTGCTAGTTTTTCGGTGGAAGTTGTTCGAAAATTGTGTGACATACGTGCCTCGCATAGGAAGTGTGACAGCGGAGGGTGTAATTCCATTTATCCGAACGCGAACTCCGGTTATTTGAACGAAAAGTTACAAGTAGCGGGGATAATCTGCGGACCCCTATTATATGAACGTACCCAGTTATACGAACTGGTTGTCTCCCGCCGAGTTCATGTAAATGGAGTTCCATAGTACTGTTGAAAGTGTCGCTGTTGTATGAGTCGGGTGGCTCAATTTCATACGCATAAAATGCATCTGGTCAAATAAAACAGAACTACTGTAAATCAATATAACTATTTTGAATTTAGGATCACAGTGACTTCGTGTGCGAAGGGTTAATGCCCCCGAATTCCCCGCGTCATCAGAAGTCTAACAGCCAATTTCTTTACGAGCAGTCTCTACGAGCTTTCGTTACGCTTGGATTTTCGACGTCCGATTATTTTCGCCACGGTCCGCTGGACTAGGAAGAGGCCGAAAAGGGGGTCGCCTATCCGGTTTTGGTATCTCGATTATCACGATATCGAGAGCAAATACGCGCGACCACTTCGGCCCGTACGCGCCCGCAGCTTTAATTCGCGGCGGTAATTTAGATCGCGCAGGAATTCAATTCCGAGGTTAGAAATTTAATTTCGAGATATCGCGATACCTAGCAGGCCTAGCCGGGATACAGGCGTTCGCTACTTAACGCGTCCTGCCGATACCATCGAATAATAAACCCTCGGCCGCAAGATTGCACGGAATCGGCGCCGCCGAGTCGATTAACAAAATTGCCGCTAACCAGAGACAAGATCTAGGTGACGTAGAATAGGACAGAATATTTGCGCGGATATCGCGGGATGCCGAGGTGAGCGACGCTCGATCTCCGTCGCGTAACAGTCGCCGATACAAATTTACCACTCGTTACAAGGAAATACGGCGAACGCGTGATCTACAGCTTATTCCGGAGCGCCACGCCGTGGAGCGCGCGCTCGCGGACTCTCGCCTCGTATCTCGCGGTATCGAGATCCTTAGGTCTGATTTACACTCGATTGCCTTTCGGTGGACGCGTTCGCAAATTGACCGATGCAGTATACGCTGGAGGCTGAGCCGGGGACCTACATACAATTCCCAGTTTTCAGTTTCGATTCTCGGCAGCTTGACCCACCTCAGGGGCTATCGCCGCGATTTTTAAAGTCTCGAGACGCGGTTCGAATGAAAGTTGTAATATCCTGCAATCCTTCTACACATTCCGCGGCTATATACACTCGCGTCACGGGAAGTATGTCGACAGCTTTTCCAAATGATATGACACAATTTTCAGCATGCGAGCTGCCGAGACTAGCGAGACGAGTTTTTTTTTAAATTTTCGTTATAGTTTCGGATGAAAAAGTTGAAGAGACATAATTTTTTAATGCTGTTATCGTCTGAACCAACTGCAACCTAAAAATTCCATTTTTACTTATTTTTTAGCAAACTAGTCCGACTAGCGTTTCAACAAGTTTCAGGTTATTTCGACGAATTTTAACAAAGTTACTCGTTTGAGGAGCTGTCAACATACTTTCCGCTGCGAGAGTAGATCGCGGTGCAAGGACGAGAACTGTACCGACTTCATCCCTGCTTCTGTGATCTGGCACGTTTACTTCTGATATAGTTCGCTAGATGTACCATGAAACTTTCGTACATTTGCAGAGAGTTTCTATCGTGTGTGTCTTACTGCAGTAATACTACCATAGTAGTACCACACTTTTACAAATATAATTTTACCCCTTGCATTACGATTTCTATCATAAATGCGTCGATTAGCACATCTTCGTGCTCAATAATTTTTCAAAAATAGCCAATCAATTTTAGTTTTTCTTATATCTTTGTACATCTAGATATTGATAACAGTAGAATCGAAAAACTGTGTGAAATCTTTACGACAACTCTGACACGTTGTTCTAATGCAAGAGGCTGAAAAATGTAACGTATCGCAGCGTTGGAAACATGATCACCTCCCGCGGGAACACGTGGAAATCAACTGTTAGCGTCACAGAAATTTTGTGCCGAGACAACCGTGGTCCGTCCAGCTATACTTCCCACACTTTCATATAGATCCACGGCTACGAGGAAACACGGCGTTTACTCTGTATCGTCGCACAAGTTGTGCACAGTGACGGCGCAACGGAGAAGCTATTCTGTCTCGGCCCTCATTGGCGGTAGACTCGATATCGTGCTATAAGTGGCAGAACTGTATATAGTCAGACACGTTAGAATTCTTTTGTCGAGCAAAAACAATGCGCCGGCTGCGGAAACCTCTGCAGTCTGGTACACCGTTTTTCATCGCTCTAAAACAAAGCATTGCGCGGCTACCATTATCGCATTGTTTTTCATCGGTACGCGGTTATTGTCGCGACGGTTTACGATGTCCACCGGTGTTCAATGGCTATCTTTATTTCCTCGTATCGCGTTCCCAATAAATGTAATCAGATGCGGAAGAATTCCTGCGGTGGCGAATCTCTGTTTATCGGGCAATCGGTGTTCGGTGATAATTAAGCGATTCGTTGGGGGAGCGAGGATCGTCGCGCCGCGACAATAACGGCGCGCGCGGTGCGTGTAACCGGCACCTTGGCAGGCGAGGGCGGCGCGATACGTTTTAAAAGTTAATATTTAGTAAACCACCGACGACGGCGTCGGCGGTGGCGGCGTCGACCGCGTCGGTGGTGGCGGCGGCGGGTGTTTTATTAACACGTGCCAGGCGAGTCGGCAACGCGTGCCAACGTTCCTCGGTCAAGGGGTCAGTCGACCCACACGAGCGCCCGGCGTATACGCACGGTGGCGCGCGCGCGAGCACACACACCCGGCCGCGATTACAAAACGAAGAGGGAGCTTAATTGTACCGGCCACCGGTACCACCACCGGCGCTCTTTTTATATCTACAACAATAACTTGTCTCGGTGGCGAGGCCAAATTTAGAGTTGCCATATTAGGGGAACCCTTTCTCTCCCGCCTCCTCCTCCTCCGCCTCGCCGCTCTTCCTCTCTTTCTGTCTTTTTCTCTCGTGCCTTGGAATACTTCGCGGCGGCCCGGTGGGAGCGCGGGGCTTTAAGCTTGTTTCCGCTCCATTCGGCTAGGAGGAGCGCGCACCGGTGACCTGGTAATTATATTATATTACCAGCAATTAAGGGAACTTGCTGAACTTTTGCTACGCATCGCAATGCTTTCTCCCGCGGTGAAACGACCGCTCGTAGATAAGGAAAATTTAACGCGCTTCCGTTTTATTTTTTTTTTTTTCCCCTCCTCTGCCGGTCTCGTTTCCGCGCGGTCTTTCCGCTCTCGTTTCTTCGTTCGTTACCCTCCGTTCGCCTCTGTCGTTTTGGATCGCGAACGAGGTATTAAATTAAGAGAAGTCGTTCGGAGAAATACCGTGACCAGCGATCTCCGAATGTCCCCAACGACGTCGGCTCGCGTCGCTCGACGCACTTAATTGCGATGCTTCGGCCCCGTGCAATTACAGGAGTCGCGGTTTTTCCCCCGCAAAGTCGCCGCAGCGACGCGAACTTTCGAGAACGGATCGTTTCCAATTACAGTCTATTCCCTCGGAAAGCCAGCCAGATATCGCGGGACAATCGATGCTGTTGCTTGCACCATCGCTGCAAGATCGAGCGGCTCTCGTGCCTCCGCGTTCCCGTTCGATAACAATTTTAACTGTTTCTGTTTATCTGTTTTCATTCAAGTTATATTTCGCCGATTGAATCGACAAAACAGATAAATCTTTATAAATCGCTTCAATGGGAATTTCAACACTAGATAAGATTAGATTAAATTTAGATAAGATTGGGAATTTGCAAATAATTCGATTTTGTGCAAAGATCGGAGACAAGGTCTAACCAGCGTGAATTGAAGCAACAATGAAAGAGAAAATGTAATCTACATGATAAACGTATTATAAATAGTTTCTATACAACGTGTATTCCTAGTGCAATAATTTTACGGAACATTGTATCTTTTTTTATCTCTTTCAATTGATGTCAATGATTTTGAAGATTTAACTGATACCACGTTTTCACCTGAATGACACGGATTAAACCTCATTCATTATTTCGATTCACTACGTGATATCTGACATTATAAGATTAAGATTGCTCTCATATCAAGGCCTCTCTCCTATAAATTTAATTAAGAGAATGATGCAACAGTCCAGAAATAAACAATATTGACAACTTTTAAACGATTTTTATTTATTGACGTAATTGTTAGCTGCTAACTTATATTTATCTAACACATCTTAAATGGGTATGATAGTCTTGCAACAAGTATTCGACAAATGAATCTTTGCGATAGTTAGTTAAAAACCCCGTTGATGCTAACGACCTCGCAATTAATGCTACCACGCTAAAATCAATAAACTTATACGAAAAAGATAATGTTCACAGAAGAAATCGACAAAATTGATAATCATATTAGAGGATGAACAATGTAGATCCATGTTGGGAATATCGGTTGTTAAACTTATGCTGCTTCGGAATACATGCATGGTTTCAATCGTAAAGCAATTACGAGCGTAGGTGTCGCTAACTAAAATTCACCGTCGAGCTCGTTCCCCGATAATATCCAAGCTGCTTCCGATCAGAGAATTTAAACGTCGTTTGGCGAGGGTTCAGGGAACGGTGAGAAAAACGTTGAAGATCAGGCGAATAATCGGCGGAGGCTCGAGACGACATAAAACGTCCGGCTCGTGGCGGAGGCGTCCGCAGCGGCTCGGAGCGCGTAAAGTTGCGTGGCCGCGTGCTGCTGCGTGTAGGAGCGGAGCGGAGCCGTGAAGAGAGCGCTGCTCGGCCGACGCACCGAAATAGAATTTCGAAATAGACCCAATATTTTCGTCGTCTCGCATTTGCGCCAGCTCTCTCTCTCCTTGGCTGGCAGCGTCCTCTTGGTCGTCGTGCTCCGCGTCATGTTCGTCGTCTTGGTCTTCGTCGTGGACGTCGTCGGTGCCGAGGAAACGCGCGACGAGCTCGCGGCGGCGAGACGCGAGACGAAGGGAAGAGGAAAGAGAGGAAGAGAGGAAAATAGCCGGCGGAGAGAGGAACGAGAGAGGCGGACGGCTTCGCTCTTCGGTGCTTGGACTTCTCGAGCTCGTAAGAGGCTTTGCTCGCCATTCATACCGAGCCGAGCCGAGATGTTTCGGAAATTCATTCGCTCAAATTTAACGCGAGAAAATGAATTAGGCCGGCACCCCTCTTCTACCATCTCCTTCCCCCTTTCCCTCTAAATCTCTTTTTCTCTCCGTCTCTATCTGTCTACCTATCTATTCTCCTATCTATCTATATATTTATCTATCTATCTGTATATCTACATATTTATCTATCTACCTATATATTTATCTACCTATCTATCTGTCTATCTATCTATCCATCTATCTCTCACCCCTATCTCCCGACCCATCCCCTAACCTCGGCTTCCACCGGCATTCCGCGAGCGTCTCGCGGAAACCGACAGGTTTTTCTCGTTAACGACGGATAGCCGTGAAACCGCTCCGAGTATTTTCGCCGGCGCAGCGAGAATAAAAGCCGCACGGCTGGCGAGAGCCGCTGCATGTTTGGAGTTTAAACACTCCGAGTGAGCGAGCGAGCGAGCGAGCGAGCGAGACTGCCGCGGCTCGAGCAAGGGGGTAATAAATGAACCGGCCTCCCTCGTAGGCATCTTTTACGACGCGCCGCGCGCGCTGTCCCATTAGCGAGCGAGAAATATTAGGAACTGTCATTACGCCGATAACGTAATCGGCCGTAAATCATCGAACAAAGTCGCGTGCTGCGTGCCGGCAGCCTCATCGAGCGCCGCGCACCAACGGCGTTATAGAAACATAACCGGGGAGACCCGCGGCGGGGGTAAGTGGGTTTTCGGATCGCTCGAGGCTGAGAAACCCGAGAAAAAAGCCTGTTATCTCCGGGGCCGCGAACGGTCGAACGAATTCGCCGGCACGGAACCGTTATTCCAACCCACCGGCACCCTATCCGCACGTTCGATCTCGGCGAATTTCCGAAAAACGCCAGCTCCTTCCGCGCCAGAACAAGCACAGCAAGCTGGCCTGCCAAGCTTCGCGGATCTCCGTGAAAATCTGCTCCGATCCGCGCGCCTCTGCACACCGTGAATCAATAATCATCCGCGACACCGACTTCGCCGACGAGTTGCTCCGCGAGTTCCACTATTCTCGGTCGATTTGAACGGTGCTCTGCTCGGTTGCGCTTCACGGTCCGATGTAAAGCTGTTTAATCTACGGAAATGTACGAAGCGAAGTCGAGACTGATGCAGAATTTAAATGAATAGAAGTCCTCGGACGCCGTCCGCTCGAGTCCCGAGCATCGGCGTTTACAAGCTGCCGAACTCTCTGCACCGATAATGACAATTGGCTCGCCGATGCGGCGGCGGGTGGACGGGATTTTCGCGCGTTGGAACAGCGACGGGATTCGTCGCGGTGAAACGACCATTCGCGGTCGAGCAGCTCGGCGAAAGAAAATTCCTGAAAATTCCAAGACGGCCGAGCGCAGCATCGGCGAGTTGCGAAAAGGGTCAGGTTGCGAGAGAAAGATGCGTCGAGGAGCGACCGGGGGAAGATAGACCGGGAAAGAGAGAGACGCAAAAGAGATCGGAGATGGTCAGAGGGGGACGGTGGGAGGACAAACGAGTTTGTTTTCTACGATTTTCCCACAACGAACATGGCGATACGCGATAGGCGACTGCACCGTCCACGTATAGAAAGATAGCTACGTACACGGAATAGCAGAGGACACCATATAAACACCGCAGTACAGTTCCGCGAGCCAGCTCTCGGCGACTAAAGGCAGAATCCCGGTCGTGGTCGTCGCCGATCCGATCCGATCCGATCCGCGGAGCAGAGCGGAGCGGAGCGGTGGCGATCCGTGCCGTGCCGTGCCGAGCCGAGCCTAGCCGAGCCTAGAGCCGCGACACTCGGATCCGGCTGAGGCCGCTTCGCCTTATACGATGATAGGCCGCCATCCAAGCGCGTTCCCGGTTCACCACCGCATTTCATGCAAAGAAAGTAAAGACGGAGATCTGCCGATTTAAGAGCAAATGCCACCGTACGTCTGTCTGTCGACCGACGGCCACTTGATGTCTCTTCTGCGGTTCGATCTCGACACGCAACAAGAACACCGCTCCGACACACCGCGCGGCCACGCTCCGCTCTCGCGCTTTCTCGCTTCGCCTGCGATCTGCTACCTCTTCTTTCACTCGCTTCTGCTTATTTCCATTTGCTCTTCTTCCACCCTTCATTCAGTGTGATCTGGCAAGATTAGCCAACTTCGGATTGCCCCGAGGATCTAAACGCGCACGGCAAGTGTTATGTCCATTTTTACACGGGTGTTCGAGGACTACATTTTCCTACTCTACTCTCTTTTCGACACTTATTCCCATCGTAATCTTCGAAGGTTAAGTTCGTTTGGTTGATTCTTGATCGCATCCCGGACCTCATCAAGGGGTGGAAGACAAGTCTACTACTATCGCTCTTAATAATAGAACATCTATAAAACAGATTTTTTTCCTCTTTAATTTTATTGATCCATATTTTCTACATTCATTTCCTGAAACTTCAATCATCGACTCGACATAGTTTTGCAAAGTGCGTTTGATCAACGCTATTTTGCGCTGAGGATCTACACTTGCGAGACAAGTGTCACGCTCAACTGTTTTCGCACAGATACTGAACTACGTCTACCTTCTCCCCACCCCCCTGTCTGATACTCGTTTTCATCTACATTTATTCGCTGAAATCCCAGCCATTGCGTCACAGCGATCTTGCAAGGTTAAGAGGGTTTGGCTAACTCTCGATTACACCAGGGATCAGATAATCGTGGAAGACAGGTGCTGGATCCAATTATTCGCTTGGAGATACTAGAAAACCACCTCTGAGGTCTTCCTGTTTCTGCTACAACCACCAGTTCGTCTCTGTACCTCTCTATCGCTCGGTTTCATCTAGATTTGTTCGAAACGATGATCGTACGAGATTAGGACGATTTGATTAACTTCTATACTGGGCAGGAAATGAGCATTGCGTAAGACGCGGTTGATCTGATTATTAAAACCCAGAGTCCCGAAGAGATTGTTCGCATATTTGGGACGATTGTAGGATTTGGCATCCGCTGGGAACGATTATATTATTTAAGAATGCTATGTACAACTTTATAATTATACAGGACATTTGTTTTCATTAATATTTTGACTGCCATGACAAAATTTTTTTTTCAAACATGTTACTCAATTTTTAGTATAGTCTATTAAACAAATCAATATTGTTTCGATTGATGAAAATTGTTATGGATGTAATTTCTACAATAATTCTTGTCTTCCTATTATTGCAATATGAATTAAGTTTCTGTGGCACTCGACGTATTAACGACAATAGCAACAAAATTTATAGATTCCCAGCCAACGTTACTAGGCTTAAAACAAGTCTTTATAAATTGTCCAACTTATTCCATTCCGCCATTCCATATACGCTGTGTTCTGTTTTTGTTATTGCAATAATGACTGTTTACCTACACAAATGAATTAAATTATAGACAGCGTAAAAAGTGTTTGACGATGGTCATTAAAAGGTGTTATATAACGTAAAGAGAATCAAGTATATTTTCGTTGGTCTGGTCTTTTTAATAAACGCTCATTAGGCATGAAAAATTGCGATTGGTTTGAATGCTGCACGTTTCTATTTCGAGCGGGGTCCGCGGGAAATTTCCCTTTGATTCCGGCACCGCTAAATTACTGTCCGAAACTCGATTCTTGTATAAAGCTCCACAATGTACGAGCTGCAAATTAAATTGGGAAAATGAGGGACAAATGAGGTTGAAACACACGGGATGCGACCGGGCGGCGAGCGCGCCGAAACAAATACAGCCGCGCACTCTATCCGGTGCTAGCTGGAAAATAGCATTGCCGAACGGGGTACGCTATATATAAACGCAGTCTTGGTTATCATAATTATGTATCGCGGCAGTATATTCGCGACGAATCAGCGATAATTTGATCGAGGCGCGTAAACATCGACCCCGGCGTAAAATCGCGTTGACCCGATCAGAGGGATTCTTTGCATTCGTGGGTTACAATCCGCCGGGTCGCATTTACGAGATCATTAAGCCGGCCGAGGAACAAATGATTATTCCGATTATCGTCGGTTAACCGAACTCCGGGGTTGAACAATCGAACAATTATTTGGTCGGTGGGCATGGCCGCGGCGCGGGTTACGCTTGCGTCGCTCGCTAGCAATGCGAGCTCGCTCGCTCGCTCGCATTGCTAGCGCGCGCACCGGCGACAAACGCGGGGCGTTATCGAGTTTTCGACAAACGCGATACAATCGTAGATCGAGCGAGAAACAACGGACGCGTATCTCCATTATTTTGCCGATATCATTGGGGATCGGCGGCCGGCGAGGAGGATTGCCTTTAACCAGGTTGAAGCGACGGAAACGAGTTTCTAATGATCATTCCTACCGCCGGTGCTCTCGCCCGTTTTATTTCGCGTGCCGGCGGAATCCGGCGACTACGCGCGCGATTTCGCGCGGTTTCGCGCGGCCACATCACGCGTCGCTCGTTAATAATGAATGCAGTTTTTGTGGCGCGCCCGCTCCGCCTCGTGTCGCGTGTCCGAGCCGCTTCCTACGATTTCCAGCCTCTCTTGTTCCCTTTGCGATCCAACGCTCAGATAAATGCGAAAAATAAAGCATCGCCGGGCCGCCGGCGAACGAAAACGCGTGGGACGAGTTCCATGCGAAAGAGAGAGAGAGAGAGAGAGAGAGAGAGAGAGGAGCGCCGCGTCGGGTCGCCGCGATGCGGCGCGTTTCGTGGCGGTCGCAGTTTTAAAGGGACTCGATTTAGCCGCGATCGATACGGAAGACAAGGGAGAATTAAATGGACGCGTCCGAAGATAGAGACGCGAAGACTGGATCCGAGCCGCGCGCGAGTGTTCTCGAGTTCTCCAATTGGAGCACGTAAACACTGGCTTCGGGATTCCTTTTCAGGAATAGCCGGAGATCCTCGCCGAGAGAAATCGCTGGCACGATGATTCGCGCGAGAACGGTCAACGCCGGAGCGGCTTAAGCGTAATCTTCCAGATAGAAGCTGTTACGTCAACGAACACGTCCAACGGAAACACGAGCACTGTCGCCCCGATTCCCTGCAAACGTGCCAATGAAATTCGGTAAAAGCAACTCGATGTCGCATTGGGAAGGGCGCGTGGTTGCCCGATTAAACCATAGATGGGCACGCGTTGATACAGAAGCTCCCCGAGGCCCCCCCTAAAAGTCGAGGCACAACGAAGCCTATTTCGCTCGCCATCGACACCAAACTTGCGAAACAGTTTCTCCTCTCTTGACACGATTTGTCAGTTCAGAACACTCCCGGAACTTTCGAGAACTTTGTGCGACACTTCAGCTTCTGATAACGATCTCAACGATCTCTTGTCTGCATTAGACCAGACGATACTACTCGGCTGTCCACGAAATACAAAATCCTGCAGAATGGAGTTCGTATCCTCGGATATTTCTTACACCGAAGTCGTCTATTTTACCCTTTAAAAAATAGGCCAGGTCATGATTCCATTGAAGACTAAGACGTAATGACGACTCAGAGTTCTATAGACTTTATAACAATTTCCAGTTTCGAGCAGCACCATCCGTGTACCTAAATTTTCTCTTTGACGCTTTTCCTCTCTATCTTTACCATCCAAATCACACCTCTAGATTTAGAATATACTTATACGACATGCGACTCTCAAATTTGAAACTGTGTAGGACAATTCTTCTGTTATCTTTTATACATTATTTTTCAACGAGATCAATTCTTGTCACAATTAAAATCGACCGACACTTGCAGAATTTAAATGTGACGCTTTACAACTATTACCACCCTGCGGTGATTCTATATAAGATTTGTATAACTTTTGTATAACGTTTAATGTGTCTATAAATTTCAAAATTACGTATTATATTAAATAAGAAAGTTAGTCAAACCATCAATTGTTTTGACTTAACCCGATTTTTCTGTCAACTTAAATAGGAGAGAGAGAGAGAGAGAGAGAGAGAGAGAGAGAGAGAGAGAGAGAGAGAGAGAGATTCGAAACGATGTCTATCGAAAGGAGCCGAGTTCGAGTTTCCTCGCGTTGTATCGCTCATTAATTTGGCTGGTTCGATAGGGTCGAGGCATCGGCGCTGATAGGTTCAAAGGAGGATCTTTCGCCGGCGTTCCGACGAGACATTGCGTCCAATTGAGCCAAGCCGGCGCTCTCGCACCCACGCGCACCGGCTTGGCGAGCGGCGCGGCGCGGCGCGGCGAACGGAAACGGCCAGACGCCGAGACGCTGTGGATAGCTGCCACGTAACGCAGTTATTGTTGCGACTGGCTCGCGGCTGTTCGGGTTTCCCGATTCCTATGGGAAAACGGGGCTCCCCTCCTTGGTCGGCAACGTTTGCCACCTTCGCTCAGTGCATCTGTCCCGTGTTCCACCGTGGAGAAGGGTTCCGTCTGCCCTTGTCGCTCATCTTTCTCGGTCGGCCGCGCTTCGCTGCCTCTTTCGCGGCCTCCCTTCTTCGTCCGCCTCCACCTCCACGACATCAATCCCCTTCCTCGCGAACTGCCAACACCGGCTGTCGCCTCCACCTCCTCCTGCTATCTCCACGCGTCCTCGTCGCGTTCGCTTCGTTTTTCGTCTTTTCAGCTTCTTTCGTTCTCGTCCGACGCCCAACGCGTCTCTCTCCGCCTTCTCTCCTCCCCGCGTCCGAAACGGAGCTTTCGCCGGAGGACCGCGCTCGCTTTTTCGGCCGCGGATCGGACGAATTAAGTCGAAGGAAAAGTGGGCATGCTAACTCTCCGGGCGCGCGAGCCGAAGAGGCGGAGGGAAGGAGGAGGGGTCTCGGTGGAGCACTCGGGGGCAATAACTCGCGGCGTGTTGTGACTACGCGATGACGGCCAGACCGCTGGTCGCTGCTCTCTTTCTTTCACCGGCACTCTCTTTTCCTCTCTGACTTGCGCGTCTTGCCGCCACCTCCACCCCCGCCTCGTCCTTCCTTCAGTATGTCTGTCTCCCTGTTTCACCTTGCGCGCCTCTCCCGGCTCTCGCGTCGCGCCGCGCCGCGCCGGTTTCTTCTCCTCCTCGGTCTGCCACGGTTTTCCTCCGATCGCGAGGAAAGTCGCGTGTACCGTCGCCGCTGGCGCGAGATATTTAAATCTTGGCTCGAATTCTCCGGCCTGCCCCTCCTCCACGGGGAATCGGAAGATATCTACGGGCAGACGGCGGCTGAGATACGATCCGATTGGAACGCGAAAAAAGGCAAGAGTCGTCGGTCGGGCTCCGGAAACTTTCGCGTCGATGTCGAAACCGTTGGGTGCCCTCGTCCAAATGATTTCGGAAGTCTTGCTTCTCGGTTGGTTGAAACTCTTGTTTTCATGGGAAGCAGGTTGAAACCTCAATGACGGAATACGTGCGAAATACGAACGCGTATCTTCCATGCATTGCTGCAAATATAACGTTGCAATCTTAACATCATTAACACGTTGACGCCGCCGCCGATATTTACGATTTTCTCTGTGAGTCGGCGCCCGAAATTTATAAAAATTAAATAATTATCTTAAGTTTATAATATTGAATTTCTATGTTTTTACTATCGAATATCTTGTTTATAATGTTCAGAAAAAATAACATAAACCTATTTTGTAGTATCTATTTTGTGAAATGCAAGCAAAATAAACAAATGTACGTAGCCCACGGGTCTGACATGTATGACCGGTGGGTCAAGCCGTCGTCAACGTGTTAATATGTTAAGTGGCAGAGGCAATTACTATATTAGACGTAAGAGATTAAAACAATCTGTTTTATAACGTAAGAACTGAGGAGACGAGATTTATTACAGAAATTACTTGCGCTGTACTCTCAAATTGCACATGAAATCCATTCATGTTTACTTAGTAGACTATACGACGACTATACGAATAGACTATATGAAGCTCGCGTTCCATTCGCATTAGCAAAATTGTGTTATCCATACATAACTAGCGTGGCAGCAATATCTTAACCTTAACGTAATCTTCTTATCATATGAATACATCGATAAAAAGTTATGATGCATTATTTATTGTGCTATAATGGCGACGGCATGGAGGGATGAATTTATTTGCGCGGGGCGCGAACGGTGGTACGATTTAGTTTGTTAGATGAAGGAAGTCTATGTGTGAAAAATTTTCAGCGAAAGCTGTTCATTCCGGTGCTACCATTTTTCTAAATATACGCGGCCCTACGCGTTCATATTAATAAAAGTCGACGTATACATCATCTCGCGTTAGTATTCGCTCGCGTTTGACGAGCGTACGCCCTCCCCATTTGTATCAATTTATCAAGGAGTACGACGCGTTCTCCAAAAACGGGACTTGTATTCGTCAAAAAATTAGTCGCGCGGAAGCACGGCATTTTTTCAATGGGAAGACACAAATCAGCGACTCAACGACGCCAAAAGTATCTCACCGTCGAAAAACACGGAAACGGACTCGCGAATGATGCAATGGGACGATCGCGGGGGAGCGCACGGCCGCGGAAAGAATATGTGTTTATCGCGCAATCCGTCGGGTTACAAAAGCAAATAGGCTCGGACGAGCGAGGCGAAAGCTCCCGTTTCCAAATTTCGGCTCGTTCATAGATCGCGTCGGCGCCCGACAAAGTTAAGCAACTGGGAATCAGCGTGGCCACTGACACACTTGACGTCATCGCGGCGCGGCAGTATCGTAATGCTCCCACGAATTCTTCGCTCGTGTTCCAAGGAAAACCGTGCTCCCGTGCGGCGACCCATTCCCCGTGCATTAACCGTGGCGAAGCGTTCTCTCGGGCCTGGCAAGATTTCAGGCCCGATAGTTCCCCCTGACACAAAACGCTTTTCCATCTGTCGGCCGAGCGGCCCGAGCTGGGCACTCGCGATACCAAAACGCGGTGCCGATCCGCGCCGAATCGCCGCCGCGTGTACCGTCGTCCCCGGCGAATGGAATCGCGAGAAATTGGCGGAGACGACGGAGCTGCTCGAATCGCGAGCGAACGACCGCGATCGCATCTCGGTGAATTAGCAACGAAGCTCGCCTCCTCGGGTTCACGGAGCACCTTGAAGCGGTCTGCGTGCCTGATCGAAGCCACGGCAAAGCGGACTCGTCTCCGAGTTCCGCAAATAGGGGTCTGCGTCAAAGATATCCGATCTGGGAATTATTTAACAAACCGGAGCCACCATTCTCTCCGCCTCCATCGCTTTCTCTCCCTCTCTCTCTCTCGCTTCGCTCGCCTCGTCTCTCTCGCCGTTAATTATCAAATTGTCCGGCGCCCAGCGCCTCGGGCTGGTGCCAAGTTTGCGCTCCGCCGGATCCTCTTTGGTGCCGGGACATCTCCCCGACTCCCGAGATAAGTAAACAGAAAGGTAATAAGAGTAATCGCGATGATGGTAATACCGTTAATTACATTCGAGATGAAAGGGTGGGCATTAACGCGGCTCTCTCTCTCTCTCTCTCTTTCTCTCTCTCTCTCTCTGCAATCAGACGCGAGCGCCGGCATCGCTTCGCGAGTGGGGTCTCTCCGCCCCGCGCGCGGATAACCGCGGACTTCCGCTTCCTTCTTTTTCCACGCGCGCGTCAACGTGTGACCTCTTTCACGGGATCCGAATGCTCGCTTCTCGAGACCGTTCGGAAATAATACCGCCGTGAGTAGGTTATTTATAACCGCGACAACGGGTCGGGACGTCTGATCTAGCGACTCCTCTAGAAGCGCGAAGCGTTGCGTCACCGAGCGTTTCCAAAGTATATTTTTTCATGGGCGAGGATGGAACGGAGCCGCGGCGCGCCGACCTTCGCGCGATGCACAACCCGCGCCGCGGGACGCTTCCGAATCTCGGCTAGAGAAACACGGTTCGAGAGCATAGACGCAGTTAGGATAGCCTGGCGCTCTTCTCCCATGGTTTCTATCGTCGGAAGTCGAACTTCGGTCGCAGCACGGCCGTCGTCTGAAGACACGCTCGAGCCACAGCATGATGTGAAAATAATATTCGTCATTAATTCTTAACACTCTATCTACCGGTCATCCGGTCGTAAAAATTTTCGTTTCTATTTTGACTTTATTTATCTTATTAATCGCGAAAGGTATTTAATATTTAAAAGTTTATATAATAATATTGGCAACTGAGTCACAGGCTACCGATCGGTGGGGGGGGGGGGGGGAGCCGATTTATAGGCTATCTTCATATTATAGTTATCATTAATATTATTTTTATTAATCATTAATATCATACACTCATCGCAACCAGATTGCAAATTTTACACATTTTTAATCAAAATAGTTAGAAGATATATAAAACATCGACGATATTAAAAGTAATTTAGGACATCTATGTATTATGTTAAACTCGCTGAAATTATTTAATCCACCTTTGCCAGGCTGGATAAAAATATCTCACATTTTTGTTCGAAAAGCAAAAATGAACTCTTAATTAAATATGTTTGGAAGTGAAATATTGAGTTTTAATAAAGTTTTGACTTAAGAAAGAAATTTTCATTTCACTCATCTTAGTTGCAATTAATGAAAATAATTACATTTTTATGTTAAGTTCTGCAGTCTAATTATCACCATGCTGAAGATAAGAACAATAAGGACAAAGAGTTCCAAAGCGAACCTAGCCTCCCTTTGTAAAATAATTAATAACGTCGTACGAAATCTGCCCTTACTAGAAAGGGTAAACTTATAGACTCCCTCGAGAAGCTTGGAACTTTCTCGAATCTTTCTTCCCTATAATTATACTTCCGATCTGGGCAAAACCGTAACATGATGAATTATACATTAATTCGCATTATGCAGAACTTTATATGAGAACAGCTGGTAATTGTTTAAACCGATACCACGTTATATTTTGTAAATGTTACGTATGAATAGCACATATAAATATAAATCGATAATGTTTTAACAATAGAAATTTTTCTTTAAATTCTAGCAATTAAACGATGTTCCGAGCGAAAAAAATCAAAAGGAAATGATAGTATAAAGGCTTCCGTTTACAGCGACCACATACAAATTAGTATAAATAGCGTTACCGCTGAATATAATCTTTTCCATTTACATAGGTTCGCCGATTATCCCGCTGCACGTCTGTGCAAAATTTCCGCCGAAAAATTATGAAATTAATGAATTTAGCGCGAATATAACGCGCCAGAATTTCATATTTTTGCACGCAATATAAAACAAATGAAGAGAATAATGGAATTAATTTGCACAGCATGCAACAGTAATTATTCCTCTCTTGTTGTGGCAAAAAGGATATCGATTTAATTATACTTGAATTATGTTTAAAATTCGTGGCATATGAAAATGTATGAAGCGCTCGATTTCTGTTACTTTATGAAAACAGATTATTCTAGACAGATTACAAGTGGGAAATTTTCATCGGTCGGAAATCCGATTCGACGCTGGAAATAACTGTTTAACCTCCCCGAAAAGTGGGTACTTGAAATGTTCCAGGCACTTTACACACATTCTATATAATAATTATTTCTATTTTCTTATTTATTCCTTTTACTTCGCCTTGGTTTTCTTATATCCAAACGATATAAAAAGTTTCGAGTATATTTCTGTGCTCACAAAAGTTCTAATTTAAGCTGCAAATGTTTACGCGCAGTAAATGTAACTCGAAGTAACACAGAATATTGCGAAAACGGCGAACTATTTAACTCGGAGAATCGGCTCGATGGCACGAAAGAAAGTGCGTCTCAGCTCGGGAGAAAATCTGTACGGAGTGCCGATACTCGAGGGGCTGTACACCAGACTTTCCCGTTCCACCAAAGGGATCTTCGTACCGTCTCCGTCGTCCTCGAAAATTGGGCTTGATTACGGTGCTCGCAATCCGGCGGAAAATCCGGCCGAAAAATTCTAATACCATCCGCGCCAATACAAAAGTCAAAGGGTAGACTTTTGAGGGAGCGCCGCGACGGAATAATAGTCGTCGGAGGTAGAAAGCAGCGGCGGAAGTTGGAAAGCCGGAAAATCTGGGGTAAGAAGGAAGGAAGGCGGGAGTGAAAATAAAGAGGCTCGCGGCGGCGGGAGGCGGCAGGACGAGGAGGGCGAGGAGGAGACAGCGGGGGGGAGAGGGGGGGGGGGCAGGCAGGCAAGGGTGAAATAGTCGGGCACGTTCGGCATACAAATCGTTGGGCGTATCCGCGAACTGCGCGCGGCACGCTCGCGGCCGTGATATTCAATCCGGTACTCTTTAAGCCAGCTCATCCCTTATTCCGACCAGAAAGGAAGCGTGCGTAGGAAGGGCGGCCCCGATAGCGAGGATGGGGAGCGCACGATTTAACCGAAGACCGGGGAAAACACATGTTATCGACAGCCTGTCCTTTTTTTCCTGCGGCGCGGCTGCTCGTTCGCGGTGGAGATTCGAATCCGGCTTAAAAAGAAAATCGAGACCCGAGCTAAAACGGGGTGGGGAGGGGAGCTCGAACTTTTTGCCGAGTTTTTAACGAGATACCAAAGCGTTTTCGTCGGGATTTGTCGAGGGAACCGAGAAAAGGGGGAGAGAAAAGGGGCGAGAGAAGGCGTCGGAGACGAGAATCGTGTTTCACGAAGCGCGGTCGTCGTTCCCATTTTTTCTTCGGCTTTTTACCCGGGTTTCGCGCGGTCTTGCCGATAACAAAAGAGCGGCGTTGATCGATCGATCGGCCGCGAGACTGATCCTAACAGCTGGTCGCGGGCCGCTCGTTTCTGCTGTTGTCAAGTTTAGAACCTTGAATCCGCGCGAAAGCGGAACGCGCCGCGCCGCGCCGCGGCCGCTTTGGATTGCTGGCAACGTTCGCTCGTTAAAGATTCACCGTTTCCCGGCGTTTCCACCGTGATCCGTCCACTCGATCGATCGATCGGAGAACGCGCGGTTTTCGAGAAGGGACAGAGGACATCGCGCGGCACTCGATCCCTCGTTAATCACACGGATATTTGTCCCCGGCAGAAGTAGTTGGCCGTCGGAAATGCGTCGGCACTGTAATAATATGCCCGTAATTCAATCGACGATGGCGACAAGCGATAGCAAATTATCGCATTGTATCCGGGAACATTGATTGTCCTACGGCAACTGTCCGGCCAGCTGTGCCAATTGCGCGAGGTCCCCCGTCCGGCATGGCAGGACGAGAGGCTGGACACGGAAGGGAGGACGCGGCCACCGCGCGCACGCCATCGGATCGGCGAACATGGACCAATTCTGGGAGAAAACGGGGCCATAAATTGCCGGCATGCCCGGCGATATTGAAATCGCCGTTCCTTCTGCCGTATGATACATGCTCGGTTCTTACGGTCTCGGTTTCGGAGATTCGCGGGGGTCCGAGGGACATCGATCAGCCCCGAGAGCGCTCCGAGCTACCGGCTCCAGCTACCACCCAGCCGGGGGAAAAAATCCGTCACGGCTGCCGGCCCCGTGGAATTGGGCCGATCGCGAGGATCGCAGGAACCCGGGGCTTATCGAGTTCCGCGATAGCGTCGCCTCGGTCGCGCCGTTATCGTCGAAAAATCTGCGGAACGTTCGAGCGTATCCAAGCTTCGTTCACCGTTCACTGATCGCTAAAAATAATCACGCTCGAGCGACCGGACACGACGGTAGAGATCGGCAGTCGCCGAGCAGTCTACTCTCGCGACTTATTCCGAATCGAAGCGGAGAGCGTGGTCACCGCGCCGCGCCGCGCCCCGCCTCGCAGTTCGACGGGAACCAGTGTCACGCTATCGCGATTGAATTATTACGTCAAAGTCGGGTCCGAAGTTATTTACGTTATCCGCTAATCTGGTCACTTTGGCGCGAGTCGACTCTCGAGAGTCGGTGTCCGCGTTCGCGCGCGCACGCTTCCAAGCCCGGTTCGAAATTCCAAAGGTAGCGTGGAATTTTCCTGGCAAACGGAGCCGTCGAATCGGCGCGGACCCGGGCGACGGTCTTTCCATCTTTCTCTCTCACTCTTTCGCACTTTGCGACCTTAAATTAATTTTCCAAAGGAACATCAAACGCGCGATGGAACGCGGGGTCCGAATTGTCACGGCGAGCAACGAGCCATGAGCCATGAGCAACGAGCCACGGTGCGTCGTTACAATCGCATTCCGGGTAAACTAATTTCGATGCGAGCGACCAGGCGAGAGCGGGCTGGAGCGAGCTGGAGCGAGCTGGAGCGGGCAAGAGCAGGCGAGCCAGGTGGAGCAGCATCGAGAGAGCACCGGTTCTCCGGATCGGCGGATCACCACGGAGACCTCGTGCTCGAGGCTGGATCGCCGGCCGCCCAGCAGTCTACCTGCTCCTCGCCGCCACGGTGTATACACACACCACACGTGTGGTCCCCCACTCTCTTTCTCTCTCTTTCTCTCTCCATCTTTCTCGCATCACTCCACCTCCACCTGTACACGTGCGTGTGAGACCGTCCGCCTGTGCGTGAGCCTCTGTCCGCAGTATATAGAGCGTACCTGCGGGTTCCTCTGAGTATGGGCACAGGGCCGTACGTGCTCTGGATACGTACGTGCCGATTTTCCCCCTCCTTCCCTCCCGACGGGCCCACTTCCCCCTCCCATATCCCTTCTCCATCCCTATCTCGAACGTACCTACCTCTCTCTCTCTCTCCCTGCCCCTTTCTTTCCCTCTTTCTCTCACTCGCACACTCATTTTCTCACTCTTATTCTCTCTCGCTCTCTCTCTCTCTTTCTCTCTCATGTTCGATCTCACGCTCCCTCCCTCGCGTTCTAGCTCTATCTATCCGCTCGCCGCTCCTCCCGATGCCCTTGTGCCTTACTCCCCTTCCTCAGACGATCAATCTCGCGGCCGATGTTACGAGCTACGCTTCCCGCTAAGTCGCCAATTATGCCTCGCCGATTGGCCATCAAGAGACACCGGCTTCCATGGAAAACCTTCGCCGAAACTCCGCCGCGCTGCATTCTCTACTATCCTTCCGAGTTTTCGCCGATATCGAATCCTCTATTTTGGCGAATTCACAAACGTCGTTGGAAGTTCTTTATCTTTGTCTTTGTTTACGATTGTTTTCTAGTAATTCCAAGATGCACGAGTAAGTAGTAGATAGTAAGCATGTGGTGAAACATCGTTGGCAGCATCACACAGCGGTGGAGATAAGAATGTCCTGGACGAACATAGCTCAATATGTTCCCTGTATCAAGTTTGGAACCTTGTTCTACTCGTCCAGATTTAGCGCGATTAGCCAGCTTTTCTTAATATTTCAATTCGTTGGCAACAATAGCGACGAGGAAGACAAATTTACAGCCAATCCTAACAAATTCACATCAGTCTTTATAAACTGATTACTTAATTTCTTGATTTTCTACTATACGAAGAAGATACGTATTCGTAAAAATGTTCGTTTACCGGTATATATAAATAAATTGAATTAAATTAAGTTAAATAACAACGTAGTTTTAACGAGGAGAAACTGTAAGAGACTGTGCAACGAAATAACTCGGAGCAATCGGTAGAACTTGTCAAGATACTCTATCCATCTTTTGCAGCAAGGTATAAAGTTGACGCTGCATGGGATCCGAACCATTTTGAACAGAAACATGATAGAGTCAACGAATGTTCCGCGTCCTCCGAAAAATTGCTGAAAAATAACCAGACGTCGGTAGCTGCGATGAAATATCCAGCGCGATGGTCAATGACCTAGATACTCGGGCGCTAAAAGTTTACAGAACAGTTCTATTAATTTCGCGAGGCACGCCGCTTGCTACCGACGATGGTTCTTCGACGGTGGAGGCACGGTTTCGCAGATTTACGGTCGACGCACAAAAGGCGAGAATAATCCGAGCGTCCGCGGCGCCCGACGAAGAAGACTGCACCGAGACGATTAACGAACCCGCTCCTTCGCGACGCGTGTGCGTGTGCGGACGCCAAAATAACTCGCGAACCCGCGAGAGTACACGCTTTCGACCAACCCTTCTCTCGTCGCGGCGGCGGCGGATCGCCGCACAGAAGACTCTAGTTCGAGCCGTGATAATACGATATTATCATCGCGTGCACAGATATCGCAGGCGCCGGACTCTCGTGGTTGCACCACGCGGTGCAAGTGCACACGCTGTATCCAAGAATAACCCCGGAACGAGTTTCCGCGAAACGCGAGAGCGTTTACAATCGCACGTGGAATGAATCGACTCTCTCTCTCTCTCTCTCTCTCGAAAAATGATCGTCCCGCTATCTCTCATTTCTCTCTCTTTCTCTTTCTTTATCGAATGAGATCCGCGATTGCTTCTCGTTATCGAGGAAATCGTGAGCGGTAATATCCGGCGGCGACGACCGCCTAACGTAACAATGATGCGCCGAGATGCCGACTCTCCGATGACTGAACTGTTTCGAAGTAAACCCGAGATACCTGCACGCTGCTCGCTTATCGCGTTGTTCCCGTTCCCGTTCTTACGACCGGCTCGCAACCGCGAATTGTTTCGAGTTCCACGCAACTCCATCGCCGCGAAGCCTTTCGGTTCGCGCTGCAATTACCACCAGAGAATTGTTCGCCAACTCAAGATCCGCGAATTCATTAATGGCTCTCGATGGATTTGCGGCCGGGGGAGAGCCCTCTCCCCGGGGAACCACGCCGGCGCGGCGCGGCGCGGCGCACCGACTGTTTTGGTGGTCCGCGATGCGATTCCGCCGACTGCATAATTTCCTCGTCTTTTCGCATTTTTCGCGGCCATCGCTGCTCCTTTTTACGCGATAACCAGATTGTTCGTTGCGGATCCGCCGAGCACAGTTTCCAAAACTTTTCCAAGTACTCCGGCAGGACTAAGAAGCGCTCGTTCGATCAAACGCCTATACTTTTGCACTTGTTGCCCTCTTTCCCGACTTCGCACGGTACTTTGAGCTACGTTATCGAATCTTAAAAATCGCTATGAACTGAGGAGTAGCTGCAGCTTTTCACTCGAGCGGAGTTCGACAACGTTTACGTAACATTAAAGCTGCTTTGCCGGTCGAAGCGACCGGTACCACATTTTCTGTTTTAAATTTGTTATAATTATTCAGTTATTTCGAACGTAATTTCAGTTCCCGAAATAAGTAGTTTGCGAAAGAACCGAAATTACATTTGCATCATACCTGTGTAGGAAATCTTACATAGGAGATCATTGAATAAATGTCTTGATACGAACATACGTTGAAATTAAAATAGCAGGATGTCTCAATTACTCAATCTTATAATTCTTAGAAAATTATAAATATGCGAAACTGCGTCCGTGTCGAAGAAGTTAGCGGAGTTGCACGTAAACTGTGCAGAGCTGGACAGAACATAGGTTCGGTCGATCGTTGAGTATATTCAACATATATTTAATGCCGCTCGATGTAATTAAGCTGCTCCCTTCCAGCTCTGTACAGTAGTTTTACATACAATTCCCGAATCTTAACTAGTTGGCTGCGGACCAAACGGCTCGAAATTGGAAGTTCGTGCTGCAAACACTGGCTGCGGTTTTCAATAGAAAAATCGTGAATTAAGCGGATGATCTACATAAAAGCAGGGGAGGGTGTATCTATGAAGATGGGACCGAGGAGGCCGACGGCAGAGAGACGGATCAGAGACGCGTCTATGCGCTCTCGATATTCCGTTTCTCGTCGGCCGTTGTCTCGCTCGGGTGGCATGGCCGAGTGTAAGCCAACAGAAGTAAGGACGGGTTTCCGATTAAGGCCTTATAATTGACGTCCCGGGTTCCCTGCCCCCCTCTCCGTCTGGCTTAGTCACCGACAACTGGAAGAAGGGCCGGCACGGACCCGCTTTTGCGGATCGCGGATCAACGAACCGTCGCGTCGCGTCGCGTCGCGTCTCGCCGCTGGACACCAGACGCGTTCCGCGCCGCTTTTGCGCCTCCGTTCGCGCCCTAACCCTGGAACCCTTTTCCCATGGGGTGACAGGGCCGACGGAGGGACACAGGGGCCCTTCGTTCCAGAAGAAAGGGATTTCCCATGATAGGATGATGGAAGCGCGAATCCACGGTGACATCACACCAGTTACGGGGATCAGATAGCTACAGTAATTCCGATATCCCGTAAATAATGCGTTCGCCAGGTGATAACGATAAGCGAGGGAACGCGAGATAACGACGTGGAGGACCAGACAAGTGCCAGGCGCCATTGTGCAATTCTTCTCGCGATCCGCGCGACAATGATGCGACGCTATTACAGAGACAGAGAAGGGCAGAGGAGCGAGCGAGAGAGCGAGAGAGCGAGAGAGCGCGAGAGCGCGAGAGAGAAGGAGAGCTGCTCTTGAGAAGGCGCCGTGCCGTTCGAGGGGAGGAGATCCAATTTATTCGCGCCGCTCGGACCGTACACGGTAAATCGGTTTAAGGAAAAAGCGGGCCACCCCCTGGAGTGGCTCTCTCTCTTCTCTCCCTCTCTCTCTCTCTCTCTCTCTCACTATCTATATCTCTCTCTCTTTCTCACTCGCTCTCTTCGACTCTGCTTTTCACGGGGGCGAGATACTTCGGGGGCTCGTTAATGGGATAAGTCGCGGAAACTTTCGATACGCGTCAAGGCGGATGTGTAATACGCACGGGGCTAGAAACCGGCGGGTGAGGCGCGGCGCGGCGCCCCATCGCCGCTCTCGGATAGAGGAGGCTTGGGAAGCAAACGAGCGCAACAGTTCCGAACTCGTAAACGAGACGGGGAAAGTAGAGGACGAAAACGACGCTAACGAAGCCCCGTGCCGAGCTACTCCAAAGAAGTATCAAAGAACTTTGCCCGCTTTGCGCGCTCGGAACCCGCCTTCGCCTCCGCCTCTGCTCGCTCGCTCGCACGCTCGCGCGAAAACGCTCTCCGGAAAATCCCACGAAATATTCGCGAGCTGTTCTTGCGACGGGAATAAAACGCGATTTCTTATTTCGGCGTCGTCGGATTCGATTCCTGCTATCTTTCCCTCGATGATCTATAGATCAACGACACGTGATCAATACGCTGCATAGCGCGAATAAGAACAATTCGCCTTTTAGGGTTGTGGGGACGATTACCGTGAAGTCACTGACTACTTGCTCTTGATTTATATTCGGGCACAATTAACATTGTATTTATCGAATAAGTCATATTACAATTTTCTATTCAGAATTAAACAAAATAATTGGGCATAATTGACAATATATTTATCGAATAAATTACATTTTTTTATTAAAATGTATACAAAATAAAAGAATCAAAGACTCTTTTATTTTTAAGTATACTCGAAGACAAACCGAAGGCACGGCAATTGTTGACCCCACACTAACCGGCTCCGCAACCCCAGCTGACAGAATCTGTGCACTCGCAACGGACATTTGCCGAGCACTCGGGACAATCTGCGAACAACGCCGGTGCTTGAAAGAGCTGCGGAATTAGTTTACATTTGAGTGCGAAAGACATGGTGCTAACAGTAGAGGCAGAGGAGATAGAGGTACAGGACCGAAAGGCCCACGAGAGGAGGTCCTGTTTACGGTCCCGCTCGTTCTGCAACACGGTTACCTCGTCGTACACTCGATCGAAGACACTGCGTGCCTACCGGTCGGTTCGATAGACTCTTTTCACGCAAAGAGCCACATGTGCGCGGCGAGTACTGCCACAGACAGGCGAGCAAGCAGTCAGGCAAGCAAGCGAGCACAAGCAGGCAAGCAGGCAGGCAGGCAGCCGAGCAGGCAGGCGAGCAGGCAGCGTCAGCTCGTCAACAGTTCACAGATGTTCCGTGACGAGCTACTTTCGATATCTCGGAGTGGAGCGGCCGCGCGCGCGCGCGACGTTGACGCGATAAATCAAGTAAGGAAGGTCGTCGTCGCGCGATGGCGAGCAGTCATCGCCGCCGCGCGACGAGTCCCTCTTGCCCGCGAGGCGAGCAAAAAAGATCGACGAGATGGACCCCGTCTTCGAAAGCTCCTAGGAGGACGATCCACCCGATCGAGAGATCGAACGCCGTTCAACTTGTCCGGCGCTTTTGAATGCGGGCGCGCGCGCGGGCGAGCGAGCGCCCTCGGTTACGCGGCTCTTCGCGGCGCGTGGGCGTGCTCCTACAGAGACAGAAACGAGTCCCCGGGTGCAATAAGTAATAGCGTCGATGCGTGGCCGCGATTTATCGCTCCAGCTGTTTCCCAGTCGGGTCTAAAAGTCGTCCTGCGCGGAGGGATTAGGTTTCTGTTCGTGTATCGGAGAACGGTCGCCATCGCATTCGGATATCCTTCGTATTAAAGGCAACCATGTAGAAAGCTTGTTAACAAAGTAACGCAGATCGTTTTCACGGTCGCGGGCGTAACGAGCTTCCGATTTCGTCGTCGCGCAACGACGAAAGCGGAGAAAGAGTATCGGGGGATCGTGTGTCGTAGAAATTTCAGTGCTCCGCCGTGCTTCAACCGTAACGACGAAGACGCGGGGGTGGCTCGATAATCATCCGCAATGGGATTACCGAGTTTATCGTAATAGCAATAGAGTAATTACGATAATATCGTGTTCCAACGTAGTCACCGGCTTCATCGGTTCTTGGCCTGTGGCAAGTTAATGATCAATTAAGGCTTTCTTGAGCGATCCACAAGTGATAATTAACGAAGATTAGGGCTGTACAGAAGACGATACTCCAGATTCGTGTTCCTGGAGATATGGACCAGAATCGTCGTGTAATCACGAAGTCGACGGCAATTCTCTGCGACGAATTGCAAACTTTGAATGTCGTCGGAGAGCGCGCTTTTAACGAGCATCTTCTGCTGCGGACCAAGAGCGGGAAATGTTTATTTCTGGGGTACAAAGAAGCTTTCCGGATCAAATAGAGCCAAGAAATTTCGCAACCATACCTCGAGGACGGTTGTCAAACCAGATTAGTAGTTAGAGACGAACGAAAACGATCGAAAGGATCTCGCGTATGGCGCGATCCGAGGATTAAAGCAGCCGTGAAGCAGCTCCCGGACGTTCTCAACAAGTATATCATCGCCGAGAGCCAATAAGCGTGTTTGTAGACGTAGATAGTATCGAATCAATTGAGGGAATGATCACTCACCGTAATCCGGCCGAACGACAGCCTGCACCGCCTGTTCGTTCTTCTTGCTCCGAATCACCGGCTCACCGAGAATCGTAAAGTTTCTAGGTCCCACGCGGTTCACAAACACTAGATACACTTTACCCCTCTTAATATTGGCTCGCACCACACCACTCTGATTATCGCGTTGCTGTTGCTGCTGTTGTTGTTGCTGTTGTTGGTTGCCGTCGGTGTCGTAGCCGCACACGGTCGACTTGCCGGGCGCGGATTTGTCGCGGAAGTGCAGCCGGACGCTGTCGTTCTTCTGGAGCGGTGGGAACCCCGGCTGGCTCTTGTAGACCTGCTTCACCTCGAACGTCACCGCGTAGTTCGAGCCGGGCTTCCTCGCAGAGGACATGCTCCTGGCCTTGCCCTCGAAGACCGTGGGCGCCAGGAACGCCCTGTTCCCGACGTCCATGTCGGGGCACCAGTTCTGCCCGCGGCAGCCCTTGTTCCGGCATCGGCGTCGCTGCTCCCGCGGCGAGTCCGCCTTGGTGCGGTTCTTTGGTCGTTGCTTGGCCGAGCGAACCACGCGGGGCCTCTCCACCGAGGACTCGTCGCTCCCCGGGCTGTAGAGGAACGGCGTCTGAGTGGAGGAGTGTCGAGGAGGCTGCGAGATCCCGAACTCGACCGTCCTCGGGTGTCCTACCGGCTCGTCCTCCAGCCGGCGATTCGCTCGCAGCGAGGAGGCGACGAACGCGGCGCGGATCGAGTCGTCGAACAGCTCCTCCTCGGTGATCTTGGACCTGGACCCGGTTCGTTGGTCCCCGAACGGTTCCAGCGCGGTGGAGGATGTCCACGAGATGGACTCGACCCGCCGATCATTTTCTGTCGCTGGTGCTGCTGGAGACGGTGTCCTCTGGTCCGTTGCCTCGGTGGAAGAGGCGAGGGCAAACTCGTCCCTGGGTTCGGCGATGGCGCTCGTAAGGAAGTTCCAAGTCGTCGGACGATAATTGCGGGTCTTTTGAACGGCGACGATGCTCATCGATGCCGGATAGTCGCCGGTGGTCCTCGTCGAGGTTACCTCGAGGGAGTTCCGATTGGCGGGGGGTGCCGTAGCGAGCGCCAGTACGCCCCACCAGCCGCTTAAGATCCCGGCCAAAAGCAGAGACGCCCACATCATCCGACCTGCTTGCTGGTTTGATCGGGGGTGAGAGGTCGACACCTCGGTCACCCCGAACAAGCACACTCTTCTCTGGCACTCTGATCTGCCTCTCGCGACCGAATTCGCCTCGGACACCACACAAAACGAACGATCTCCCTGGGGAGACTCTCTCGGTCTCAGACCTCTCCTGTCTCTCACCGATCAAATCATTCAGGGTTGCCGAAACGCGACTGTCACTTTCGATCGTCCTGGTCCTTCCTCAACTTTTCTATCTTCCCACTAGACCTTCGCTCTTGTCCCTACTTCTCGTAGCAGTCCACGAAAAAACCGAACGCTCTTCACGAGGTGTTGTACCACCGGAGGCAAGACATCGGGACTTCCATCGGACAGATTCTCGGCTGTCTGCTCTTCCAACCTAGTGCCGTCCTCTTCATCCTCGACGCCCTCGACGGATGCAACACGGACACCTAAGGAGACCGTACTCCTCGGGATTATCGCGCGCGATCCCGATCGGCTTCGACTGCCGAAACAAACGGTTCAATCGTCCCGGTCATCCTGTCGATCGGACGGACAGCGCATCTCGGTGTCGGCCGACCGGCTTCGAAGGTTGCTTCGAAGTTCGATTTCCCTTGGTTCCGCTTTCCCACGCGATACATACACTATGCCGTTAAAAATCGTCGTCGGGCTTCGATTCCCGCGACGTCGAGCAACGGGCTCCGATCGAGAATCGTCGGGGACACGGGGTCGTCTCGGAAACTCGGTCTCCTCTCAGGAGAACGAGGTCGTCCGTGTGTTTCCGTATCTCGAAATAAATCGTTGAAAGTCGATAAAGAATCTCGCGCGCGCGCCACCCCCGAGAGCGGGTCTCTTTTCTCGGCTCTCGGTATCACGTTGCACTCCGAACGAGGAAAACCCGAGGATGATGACACACGACGAGAGCCGCGGAATAAGAAGGCAACGAGGGAGACGACGATGACGACGACGACGACGGAGACGGAGAAGCAGCAGCAGAAGAAGAATAAGAAGAAGAAGAAGAAGACGACAACGACGAAGAGGACCAAGAGTCGGCTTGCTCTGACCGGCCGAGGCACACTATTTAAATATACTCACAGGGCTCTCTCGCGGTTGGTACCCGAGGACCGTCGAAGTCTAGTCCTCGCGGGTCGCGCACTGCACTGTTTGGCGATCCGATCGCGATGGAACCGTTTGCCGGCTATCGGTGCGACCGATCCGGAAATCTGCGATCGCGACGGGGGCGGTCGCGCTCGGTGTCGCACTTGGAAGCGACCACCAGCGAGAAGACGAGGACCGTCCGTTTCCAGCGCGTTACCGATTCCACGATAGCGGCGATACTGGTTGCGCTCTTGCTCTCCTCGCTCGGTCCTGCTGCCGCTACCACTGCTGCTACTGTCGTTGGCTCTGCTGCTGCTGCTGCTAGTGCTGGTGCTGCTGGTATTGCTGCTGCTGCTGCTGGTGCACGCGTGCGGATAATATCGTGCGGGGGATCGGCGCGTGTGTTGCACGCGGCATGCACGAGGAGCCTCGTGTCACGTCGAGGCGGAGAAGGGATTGTCGGTGGCCCCGCGTCGGGCGCGCGCGACGGTTCAAATTAGACTGAACGGCCCGCTCGAGCAGCCCGAGGCCGGCCACAGAGCCAGCGACTCCTGTCGGACGCCGGTCGAGGCTCTGCGCGCGCACCGTACGAACCGGAGACACACCGGGAACCCCCGCGCGCCTCCAAACACTATAGTTCTCCGCACAACACCGAGAGACCCGACAGACACACAACCGGACTCCCATACGGCCAGACCACGCACGGGACCTTTAAGAACCTGTGTAACGACGACCTAACAACCGAGGAACCGCACGCGTGCTACTCTCCTTCTTCCTCCAGCCTGCCTCGATACATTTTCCCTCGATCTCTCCCTCTCTCAAACGCCTCTATCCGTCCCGCTTTATTCCTTGGTACCGGCCGACTCGCACCGTCCCCTCGCTCTTACGCCTCTTCGTCGCTGCAGTCTGGTGAACTTGGTCCCATTGCCGATCAGATTCTATCCTATGACGATGACACGTTCACTGGTCTTGTACCGCGCGAACCTTCCGAAAGGTATCCAACGAATCGTTGAAATTATCCTCGAGGACCCACTTTTTATGGGGTATGGTGTCATCCCAAAGTTAATCTAGGACATAGTCAGAAGTCTCCGTTGACAGGACCGTTGACTAAGGTGACAGTGAATGAACAACGATACCAAGCGTCCATTTGGCACTTACGATCAACGACCTATGATTAATTAATGTAACTGTGATATTATTCGATGATAACGCGAACAAATGTGCGAGTTGCTGTAATTCAGCTTGCCTCCAAGTCGTTAGCCTTTGGATCGCTTAGGGGATAAAGACCCGTCCGGCGCGAATGACATAGAAAGTTTATTTACTATAAATATAAGACTTGCTCCGATAGTCACGCCAGGTCTGGGGAAATCGGTGGGGATAGAAAGCGACACCAAACTAGACTGAAAATGCGATAGTTATGACAATTGGCCGGGCATTGCCGCGGTACGTAAAGATAGGAAGATGATTGCGATGGAATGCGGGTTCGATTGATCATTAGGCGTGGGTGCTTTCTTTATCAGTTGGAATTTTAATGCCGATGAATGGACACACAGTCTCTATTTAACCCTCACTTATCGGACGAGGGTCGATCGACGATTCGAGTTAAATCGGCAAACGTTACTCCGCTATTCGAAAATCATTTTCTGCACGCCGCATTGTTGGTTGCGTTCAATGCCTGCAATTTTTTCAAATTTTATCTCATCTTATCTCACCATTCTACACTCAATGTAGCGGCCCGGGAATTCAGCCATTTATCTTTCCGTCGCGTAGATTATTTATCGTTCTATCGATTCAACGCGAAAGGACAAAACAAGATGCTTTCGTTTGCAAGGTGCTATTTGTGGACCACTTTGTTATCAGCGATTCCGAACGTGTATGCGTTTTTTTAAATTTCAACCATATATCAAATAGAGAAACGCCTACATTGTGTTACTGTTTTTATTGTTCGGATCGCTTTCATAGTCAAACACTGTGCTTCGTAATGAGGAGACCCCGTTTGTTGAAAGTTCGATTCGCTGACACAACTGCCAATCTGCCCCGCATTCCTTCCGCGTGATATCTTCGAATACGGAGCACTTCATCCATTTCTACACGCCTCATTTCGCAGTTAGCGGCTTTGAAACATCAGCTATCGAGCCGGCACCAGACCGTTCCCACCCATCTCGTTCACCGAATACTTTCCCGACTGGGTGTTGCGCCTGCATTTTCCCGCGGTGTTGACGTGCATACGAGGCCCTACTGACCCTCGTCACGTTCGCTTTTTCTTTTGACTTTTTGTGGAGGTTTCACTTTGCTTGGTACGCTAAGTCGACACGGTTCAACGCGCAATAAACGTCTCTCTTTGCCGGCGTCTCTCTCGATCCCGCGCGCGCTATTAGATCGTTCTTCGTCGCAGCCGTTCGTAAGTACGATCCAATGGACGACAACGCCGTTACTTTTTATCCGGCTTTTTTTTCCCGGCATTCTTATTTACGTTCCATGGAATCTCGTTCCCAGGGATCGGGGTGCGTATGGGGCACTCTCGTTAGCCGCTCCATTTCTGCGATTCGTTTCCATTTTTTTCAGAACAAATCCGCGACACCTTGAACATCGTCGATGTGCATTGAACATCGCCGACGGCCGAGCTCGTTCTCGAGTGACGTTATCGTTTAATTATCGAACGGCAATCGTGCTTGGTTGCTATCGAACGTCGACGTAGATCGGCTAGCCCGCTCGGAAACGTAGGCACGCGAGCTCGGTATTTTTGTACTCGCATCATGGTGCGCGGACGTTCCGGTGCAACCTTCGTTTACCTTGGATCGGGCGCTCTCGAGCGGGATACGGTAACGAGATTCATCCGCGTATACTCGGCCGGAACAGTTTCAAGTTAGAACGGAAATTAATATCGAGCTCCAATATTTACCCTCTCCGAGGCAAGAGGCGAGCACGCTCGGTTGCGCCCGGTTAAAACACAGGGGGGCCGCGTTTGTTAAAACGAGCGGGTCGCCGGGCTCTCGGGTATTTCGGTCCCACATGCGGCCAAAAGTCCTCTCGTGAAATTGTACCGATGGTCGGACAATTGTTTAAAAAGCCGCACACAGTTTTAATCGGGCTCCACCGAAATCTCCGAAGAACGAAGTTATTTGCAATTTTCCTCTTCGCTTTATCAGGTCGATTATTTATGGTATTAGCTGTGCCTAATATTTCCCAAAATTATACCCGTTATTTGTTAAAATAATTATAAGTAAAGTAAGATTGTTAACAGATCAAGTAACGCAGCACGATCTCAAAAATTCATAAGAATTTTCTATGTACTTTGGTTAATGATACAGAAATCTGAAGGTAAAAATTTATCGTACTCGATAGTACTTCAACTCATTTGTAAGCTAAACATCCTTTTAAAATTGAGATTGTTCATATGTAGTACCATAAAACTGAATTTGTTGAACTAGTCGATAATCAGTTTCATTTACACGTGATCGACGTCACGCAAGGTGTTTAATTTGTTCATTCTTCAGAGAAGTTTTATTCAGCTGCAACTTGCTTTTATTTCTTAAATCTTTCAAAAAGGGTTATCATACTCTTTTTTCCTTCGGAAATGCTTCGAGCTCATTAACATAAAATCAAGTCATCAGAATAAAGCGAAAAAGTAGCTTCGCATCTCCGCCGCTATTAGTATTGCGCTCAGTCTTGGTACCAAAATGGTAGTGATATACGTGTTTAACGCGCTTCGCTTGACTATTTAATATAATATGTAGTGCAGTCATATAATTAGTGTTTGAATTCCTAAATGATGAGATAGCAACGTGCATTCACTTCAGAAACCCTGCACTTCATCGAATACATACCCAAGGGTTTGCTAACAGACAATACTCGTTATCACTTTGCAGCCTAACCTAACTTCTCGAAAGCTATTACCAGTTTCTTAAGGATGTTCTTCTTTAAGTTAAAAATATTAATGTCTCTATCTCTAATCACCTCTTTCAATCATCTTTATTAGGTGTATGCAGAGTTAATTAAAATTTTATATATTTTATAGTGATTTCTTACTTTACCCTCAATCTTATTTACCCAAAAGTAAGAGGGCTTTGCCCATTAAAATAAATAAATATCAGTCGGTCGAAAATGGAATTCTATTCAACACACTAGTTCCCTCGCGACTACCTCGTGTCTCCGTTCCGGAATAATAAATAATAGTATATGGTATAATAGATGTAATACTGTATCAATTTTTAATATTTTTATTTCGTATATTTTATATGCTGGTGCTTATTCCATTAAATTCCTGTGCTACAAATGGGATTTTCGTAAATTGAATAAAACAAATAAATGAAATTCTATTTAACTTGAACAAGAAGAACGTCACCCATATTTGGGTGACGGGGCTCCACGGAAGCATACCTGTCACTCAGATATGGGTGACGCGATGACAAACGTGTTAATAGGTTCGGTTTCGTCCCTTCAGTGTCTAGCCGTGGTGGTATTCTTGTCCATCTTGTTGGTAATTGTTTCAATACCGACACGCCGAAAATAAAGCTCTCGGCTCCTTCCGGTTTCTTCGCGGCTCCCTCCCGTCTCCGCTCTGTAACGCGCGAACGCGCCTCGGAGTGGCGGCGCGAGGAGAGGATTTTTAAAAGAGAGAGGGCGCGCCGAGGAGCCTGAAGAGGAGCTGTCCTCGAGAGCTGCCAATCAAACGACCCGCGCGCCGCGAGAAAGCCGGCCTCTTAAGCGGGTAGTTTTTCACGTGCCTCCCGGCGGCGACAGATTAATTCGGAGCCAAACAGCGGCGCTCAAGTATGCAGCTTGTAATTAATGTTTTCGACCTTTTCGGTCGCGAAATTCGCGGGAAAATGCATGCTGTCTCACCCCCCACACGGTCACGTTCCCATCCCACGATCATTCCTCCCCCGCACCGACTCGTACCCGTCGTTAATCCCTCATAGATAAATGAACGCGTTTCGGTGATTTCGCGGCGAATTTCCTGCATATTGTCAAAGAGTCTCGACCGCGCGGTTTCCACGGGCTTAAATAATAAATAGAACCGCCGGCGCATCGTTCCGCGAGCTCGATCGTTAAATAACCGGCCCGTTCGAATGCGCTCTGATTAATCGGCGCGTTTCGTTCTGCGGCGGAATATTTACGGCGCGTTCGTCAGGATAATGTATCAGTGACACGACGCACGGGCTCTCCATTATATCCCTTCGACAGAATCGAACGTTCGCGGCGTCGTTTTATTACGCGAGAACGAGCCCCGAAATGCTGTCCGCGGAATCTCCGTCGTCTTTCGTCCATTCCGCTCCGGTATAGTACGCGCGTGCTATGCCATTTCACGTTTCCACCTGCTCTATCTTTCCTACCCGGCAGGCCTCAGAAGTCGAGGACAAATTATCGCGTGTTTTTTAATGTATCGCTTCCGAGCGATTAACAGTTTCATTCGCAAAGCTATAATTTGCCTCGAGTAATTTAATTTAAAGCTTCGCGAGAATATCAGCGGAAATGAAGCTGTTAAGCTTCTTTCGGATATTCGCGGACATTAACACTTTGACCGCTATGTATGGCCGACGGAATTATTCGCGGAGATTTGAACATTAATTCCGATGCCAATTCAGTATATCTTATTAATTTTATTAGTGTCAGACGCAATGCGTAACAATTTCGAGTAAGCAATTGATGTCGTAGGACTTAGCTTTCTAATTGCAGTTTGATTGTATACGTTATTTTCATTTCGTAACATTTATGACATTGTTACAGCAGCGGCGAAATTGTTAAGTCACTTGCTAAGACATTCTATGATTGATTAGTTGATTAGATATTCTTTATCCTTAATAGTTTCTCTGATAGTTTTGTTTCGTGAATTACTTGATTTACTTTACTAAATTATAATATCACAGGCATTATATAGTTTTTGTGACATTGTTTCCTGTTTTTCGTTACTGTCATCTAATTTATATTATTATCATTATTATTACAACTTCATTTCTTTTCAGACATTATCTTTTGTTCATTGTTTTTAAATTTTTTTTGACATTTTCTTTTACTTTTCTTTCCTTTACAATAGAATTATAACAGAAAATAGATAAATATCTATATTTAGTAGATAACGAGTAGAATTCTTTCGAGAATTTGTTAAGATATTACAATTAGTCTTCTTGAAAAGACATGTGTCGACCCACAGGATCTACGCAAACGAGCCCAACGTCTCCGTGACGTAAATGTGAAACGCTGACGTCGATATCCTTCGCTAAATTCGCCTCTTCGGCCGAAAATCTCTGTGCTTGATGTCATCAATGCGGACGTTCGTCGACAAAAGAGCCTGTCAAATATTCTCTATAGAGCACGCTATCGCGCTAAAATCGCATAAAAATCAGCACGTGTCCCCGGCAAGGGAGTGTCCACTCACTTTTGAGCGACGGTGTACTCTTCTACGTTTCCGGCCGTCAAAGAAAATCCCGATCGACGTCCAGGGACGGGGGAACATTTTCCGTCCCGCCATAAAAATGTCCGAAACAAAACGCGAGCACCCAACGGCAGATTTTTCGAAAAAGCTTCGAGGATCTCTTCCAGGGACGCTGTGAATCGATTCTTCGGGGTTTTTCGGCGCGTCGATCGGTTATCCGATGATTACGAGAGCGTGCCGGTACGGCGAACAAGTCACTAAAATGCGTTCGGTGTCGACACGTAGGCTACGTGTACCGTGTCGGCGTTAGATCGCTAGTCGATCGATCGGTGGAGGATCTATAGACAAGATAACCGACGCTTATGAGGAATTCTGATTATCCGTATACACAGAGGACTAATTATCGTAACAGCCTAATTGGCGAAAATTGCGGATTTATAACTAGGCCGCGACTATTTATGGTGAATAAAAATTGTCTGCATGAACTGCAAGATACAGGAGCTGCTATAGGAATATTTCTTTCTTTTTTTAATCATTTTAATAAGTCGTATATAATACTATAATGTGTTTAAGTAAATCTGCATTAAATTCGCAGTCTGTTTACAACAGTGAATTATTTTCCGAATGAATTATCAATACGGAATTATTTGCCCCTTGATTACATTTTTTCTCTTAGCAGTATTAAAAATTCGGTCGCCTCTGGTGACACTAGAGAATTTTTACCACGTATAAACTGATACGGATTTCAAGATCGGATCTTCCGCTTTGCAATGAACTCTCGAATCACGACGCTCGACTTTTTACACTGTTTTATTGCATCTTGAGTGAATATGTGCCAGCACTAGATTAATCGAAAACGTACGACGAAGGCCACGGTCGAACTCCTCGTACAAAGCGAAATAAGCTCGCGAAAAACAGTTGTACATCTATCTATAACAAGTCATTGTAAAGCAGAAGCTTCGATCGACACATCCTTGTTGATTTCAATCCTGAAAAAAATGTTTCAACGATGCTACAGACTTTCGAATTTGCCAAACTTTCGACGTGTACCCTGACGCTCGCTAGGGGTAATTTTTCCAGTGTCGCTCGGATCGAAGATCTCTGACCCTCCCCCGACTCCCTTTGATTCTCTTCGACTCTCTTCGACTCTCTTCGCCGCTTGTCCCAGTGATCGGATCGAATCGCTCTATTTTTCTTTCACGGCGAAATATCGCGCGCCTCCTCTTCTCTCTGCTCTCGCCAAAAATAGCGGGACGTAGCCGATTAAGATGGTCAAAACTGCCCTTAGAGGTTTTTCAATGAGTCATACACCGATCGATAGCTGACCAATAAAAACTCATCTGTGCAAAATTTTAACCCTGTAACTTGTCCGTGAGGGTAATTACAGGGTAAATTAGATTTTGCGGTTTTCCGGCATTTTTCCACCTTTAGCGGTTTTCTAAAATTTTGAAAAAAATATGGCTTATTTTGGACATTAAGCCGCATGTTATAGAACTTTTTCCAGATTTTTCAGTTGCAAGTTGTGATTTCAAAAATGAAAAACCCCCAAAAAATCGGAAAATTGAAGATTTCTCGAAAACTAAAATAGGTAAAACTTTTACATTAATTCCCTGACAAGGTGCTATCACGGCTCATGTACTCAATTTTTCTCAGATTTTTTGCTCGCCTGCAACATTGTCAAAAAAAATGAAAACCCAATGTGTCGATGTTTTTTGCTGTCACAATGAAGCTACTACTTTTTTAGTTCACCGCGAGTGTGGATTAAGTAATTTCAAACGTTGTGGCATCGAAACAAATAATTTTTTAACCCTGAAAATGCGAATTAAGCGAGCAAAAAAATTGTAACGAGCGGAATATATGCCGAAATGTTTCCGCTCAATACAACTTAATCGGTTAGCGCAATGGTGAACTGTAAAATGTAAAATATCATGTATTTTTGTCAATCATTTTGCAACATTTAAATTGTATACTGCAGGCTTCAAATAATATTCGGGTTCAAATCCCGTTGGAAGCTACATTTTTTTTTCGTAAAACACATTTTATTTTTCCAATTCTATATCACATGGTTTATTTAAATGACTTTACAAATATGTTTGTAATGTCTTAACAAAAATTTTTTTAGCATTTGAAAAATATTTAAGTCAACATACATACAAAAATAGTTTTGGAGTATCTCTTATTTTATCCGTTCTCTAACTACATATGTTCGTCATTACGGCTTTGTTTAACATTCTCTAGATTACAGCTCATTAATTATGCTTCTAAGCTTTCCGTCTTCAGCAAATACGGGTAGAAATGGCTCTTCGTCCTGGAAACCAATTCTTTTTTATGACTTCCTTTTATCAGAATGTTTTCTTTCGTGCAAACGGCTAATGGGTCCGTGGATGTAGAGGCTGAAGGGGGCTGAATCAAGGAGGTTTGAAATGAATCGGACTGGTCCATGGATGTAGAGCCTAATACATTCCACATTCCTACATTCCTACATTCCTACATTCACACATTCCATATTCCTATTCCCACATTCCCACAATCCACATTCCTACATTCCACATTCTACATTCCACACCGGAAACCCGCGAAATCTAATTTGCCCTGTAACTACCGTCACGGACAAGTTACAGGGTTAAAATTTTGCACAGATGAGTTTTTATTGGTTAGCTATCGAACGGTGTATGACTAATTGAAAAACCTCTAAGAGCAGTTTTGCCCATCTTAATCGGCTATGCGCTTTAAATATGTTTGTGTATCGGTGGATGCCGGGGGCGAGCGGATTTCACAGACACGTCGCGCGCCCCGTGCTGACGCGGGGGTGGGGCTCGATCGGCGAGCCGATAGAGGGAATCGACGTACCTTGAAAATGTTCTGTGAAAAGCGAGAACGAGGGAGGAGTAGGCGCACGTTCCTCCGGTGACTTGCTCGAAAAGTACCGGCCCTGTGTACGCCCGGCTGTGTTCCTCTGTAGGTGCATGCACGCGTTCGAGGGTGTGCGACGGCCGACGCACGCGATGCAACACAGCCCGCACGGTTTTGTTCAACGGGGCAACACGAACAAGCTCGGTGTGTCTACGCGGCCTTCTATTCATAGTGGAAACGAAAATAACACGGTGTCGCGCATGCATTCGTAATATCTTTATCGCGATGGAATGACGAGACGCAACCAACCTACGGTCGGGTAAATACGGGGTTATTACCGAACGAATAGACGGTTTCAACGTTTTAGAGGAAACGCGGCGTTCGAGATACCGGGACGTGCCCCGGGACGTGGAAACTCTTCGAGATTTCTTACTGAAACTTACAGATCTTCAATCTGTTCGCCCCCTTGCTCCTCGATATCTTACTCTCTGCTCGATCCTGACACCGCTTCCTCCACTTCGGGCCGAGCATTGTATCACCATCCATGAACACTATTCTGCGTGATGTTTATTTTTATTCTATTTTATTTTATATGATGATTTCAACCGGAAAACTGGTTGTCATATGAGACGAAGAATTGGAATTACGAAAGCAGACTTCATTAGTCTTTAGTAGACTACGCCCCCTTAGTCTACTAAAGGCTAACATTGTTTGAATGTTATGATAATAGAGGCTTAAAACCAGATGACAAGAAACTGTTGGAGAAGTCTAGTTTGTTGCGAGGAAGGTTACATTCTATAATTACGCGATTGTAGTAACTGAAACGTTCGCAGAGAATGTAACTGGAATTCAGGGAGGGAAAGAACATGGTTGCTAGAACGCCCAGCAGGTGTGTAAAAGCGTGGGAGATGCGGAATATCGGGAGAGGAAATAATGTTATGGATAACTTGTACACAAATAATTGATCAGCCACGGTAGAGCGCTCGTCCATAATCTAGCTTTCCACAGCATTTAATCCACTGTTTCGTTTATATTTGTTTGGCAAAGAAAGTAACGCGTTCGCCACGTTACCGGGAAATTTGAGGGCCTGCTATTTTTCAAAGGATCCGGCAAACATGGAAAATTTGCATACGGTGTTATTATCTTTGCATAAAAGCGGCGCTGCCCTGTTCCCGCCGCGCAGGAAAAATCGTGGTGTTAATGGAAAATTAAAAATTCAACGGAGCAGGTTTCCGCGTAATGAGCTTACGTTTCTTGACGAACACGGTGCCGGGTGCGATCACACCGGCTAGTTCTCCAATTTTTGTGATTGATGGTTCGAAAAGGCCGCGCGATGCACCGAAACGTACCAGAAGTAATTTAAATCTGGAAGCGTTTCATGAAACGTTCATTACTTTCTCCTTTCCTTTTCGATGCTCCACGCGCCTCCCCGCCGGCGTGGAAATTCCTGGTCGAAGCTGCGCAGCATTTTTTACGCATTCAGCATAATGTAATTGAAATACATTTTATATTTGCCGGCGCTCTTTTGCCGGGGGTTCGCTACAAAGAACACAAAAAAGGCATCCGGCATCGCGCGCGGCGGATGCACGAGAAACGTTCCCGGCCAATTTTATTTCCCGACAGCAAACAGCCAATAAAGATGGGGGCGGGAACTTAAAAAAATCGTCGAACGAACACGGGGATCCGTGCCGTTCCGTTTCAATGTTCTATTCACGTTCCGTGTTAACGGTTCGACGGTTCCTTGCACAGTCGTTTGACGAATATTTAAAAACTTGACTCGATCGCCGAGCAAACAAAGTCCCGGTTGATCCTATTCGAACGCAGTTGTGACAGGATGAAAACGATTCTCGGGCGCACGGTGTACGTGTATGCCGGTCTCTCAATTTACGCGATATTTTTGATCGCGAGTCTCTTTTTTTTATAAATTATAACACCATTTACGCAGTATCCAATTTCGACATAACTTGCAGCGAATATTTGCAAAATGAGAAAGAAGAAGAATAAAGGAAAAAATTGAATAAGATCGTTCTTAACAATGATAACAGAAAGGAACTTTAAATATTTCAAGGAACGAAGGTGGTAAGATTCTGACAATTAAAAAGAAAAGCATTAAATGTACTAAATGACAGTGGAATAAATAGGTATTTCCGAAACGCATAGCAGCTTTCACATTTCCGATATTATTCCCCTTTCGTATTTACAGACACTGCGCGATTTTTATTGCTACAAAACAAATCCACGTGGAACGGAAATTCGCGTAAATTAAGGGTCGGGCGTGTAATACTCTTGTTCGAGGCGCAGAGGTGGAGACGGTGCTAGTATCTGGATCGTAAAGGTCGATCCGGCTTAATAATAATAATGGGGAAATATACGGGACGTTTAAAAACATATACCCCCGAGCCGGGCGATAAATTCTTGCTCGAAATGGAGGCGAAAGTAAACAGTGTCGCTTCGCCCGGCGGTCCCCTTCTAAATATCGCAACAATTTCGCTGAATGTAAACCACAACCGGTTCCAGCAGGGGAGCGGGGCCAGATTCGACGCGCGCGATAAACCCTCGCGTCGAGCGAGAATCAATTGGTCACCGTGAGAAATCAAGATCGTGAACTCTTGATCCTGCGGCGGGTCCCGGCGATCGAGAATGCGGCGCGCGCGCGCGCGCGCGCGGCCCGTTCGACAAACTGGCTTCGGCCCTCGACAAATAACCGTCCTGGAACCATTCACGCCGCCGCGCCGCACCGATAAGGGCCTGGGAAAACGACGTAATCCTCGCGAACGGCGAAACAACCGACATTATACACACCGAAAACCGATACCGATCTGCATCGCGCCGTCCGACAAAATGTTCGATCCGCGCGCGCGGCGTAATACGACGTTAATGATCGCGGGGCCCGTCGATTCGTGCGCGCGTATAGTGCTAATTGCGATACTCTGGGCCTCGCGCGCGTCTTCGAAATCAACCGGGATCCTCGGCCGGTGCCTTTATTACTCTCGTTATGCAGATTGCTCGCCGATGAGGCCGCAATTATGCGCGAATATGTAACACAAAGTGGAGGCACTTGTAATGTCTACTACCGCTCGGATCCATAGAAACGCAATTAAACTGAAAGTATTGCTTTTATCTTGACACTTGCGAATGCAAGCTATGTTCGCCGAGTCGGTTTTATCGATTTATACAGGATTTCTATAATATTTCCTCTAATTTCGATGGAAATTCCGTTGCAGGTCGAACTGGTTCGATAACAAAAGGGCAGAAGGGGATTCGAAAAGAAGTATTTCTAAAAAAGGGTAAGAATGCAATAATCGTACTCACTTTTTATATATTTACAGAATAAATACCACTGTTTAATTCTGATATGATTAACTAAAACTAATTGCGACCAGCTTGTTTACAACCGTGCCTTTATGCTTGCCGCAATATTAATATAAATGACAATCTTTTCCATAATTAGTCTCGCGTATACAAACCTTTACTAAGTAATATTTCTATTTAGCCAGTAGAGTTGTTGCAATCCCTTTGAACAGTTTGCAAGTCATTGCAATTATACCGACTAATTTTCTTCGTATTTTGTTTAAATACAATAATTTATAAAATAGAGGATTTAACCCTCTGCACTCGAGTAATGCCTGAGGCGCCACTAGAATTCTTACATCACATTTTGCAACAATTTTTGCACCACTAAATTCGCTCATATTTAAATAACTGCAACGCAATGTAATAAGTTGTACGAAAAAGATATATTATAGGTCACTACTAGATTTAAAGTTAAAATGGTATCGAGTGCAAAGGGTTAATAAAGAGTATCAAAGTACACTCTGTCACGAATGCTTGTCACGAAGAAATGGTAACATTTTGTGTTGCGACGACTACACTGACCAATGTAGTCTTAACCCGTAATAAGCAGATTTTAACAAACGGGTTTCTTTTGCCGTAAATGAGTGAACTAATGATTGAGTCGAAGGAAAGTGCAGCAATTTCGACAGCAAACGTGACCATTCCGCTGGACTTCCTTGCTCTCGAACCTCTCGAGAACAATTGTTTGTCCGCAAACTCTCGAAAACTTGCACCCGGAAAGGAAAATTTGATTTTCGTCGCGTTTCTTGCCGGTGGAACGGTCGGGTATAGAAGGGGTAGGAAAAAGTGACGGAGGATCCAAGTTCGCGGTAACTAACAAGAACAGCCCCGCAGCAGATTATCGGCAAACACTTTCGATATTGGCCAATTGCTCTTGGTGGGCATCTATTGCCGCTGCATCTTTCTCTGCCGGTTCGCTCGGTCTCTCTCCTCCACTCGTCCCTCCTAAACTCTGGATTGGTAGGTTGGTCTAGCGAGCACGCTGCCAGTCGAGCGCCATGTCGTTCACCCGCAAGGAGAAGTTAAATCGAATCCGCTAACTGCAGCCTAAGAACAAACCGGAAGGGTGCGGGGCCGGCGGTCGGGCAGGGATGCCGAGGTCTCGATACGCGGGGCTAACTTTCGACGAAGTTTGATGCTTCGTAAATCAATGGCCATTCGTCGGGCCACGTTAAATTACTCCCGGCTCGGTGCACCCTCTCGCTTTTGGACGCGACGGAAGCCTCCATGGATTTTAACCGAGCGAAACGATTCTTGGACGCGATTTTTCGTGCCAGAAACGAACGGTAACGCTCGAGCGAACCGCGCGCCGCGACGGCCGGAAACTTTTAATCCGGCATAGAAATTAACCGGGCTAATTGAATGGCCGCCGCGGCAGGCGGGGGGGAGCGCGCGACAACAATTTCCAACGGACAATCCCCCGGCGCTTCTTACGTTTGTTATCTTCCGGTCTCCTTTCTTTTTTCGAGGAGACTCAACGAGCTCTCAGTCGATTCGCCCTGGCGCCCCAGCACGCCGGATAAAGTTACGCTGCATAAATGTAACTTTGTAAATGAGCCACGCGCGGAACAATGGGAAGGGTGGCGGCTCTCTTCTGGGGAAACTCCGGAAAAAATGTCCTGGAACGAGACACCGGGACTCGGCCGACCTAGTTGCCTCTCCTGTTACGTGCTGCTGCAAGTTCCTCCGGAGAGTATCGCAGCCGGCGAGACGGCTAGAAAATACGGCGAAGGAATTTCCTGGCTATGGATATTAGGTGACGAGACACGGGAGCACTGGGCACGCTTGTCCCAGGTAAACCGTCCTTGTTAACCTTGCAGCCGGCCACCTTAACTTCGCACTTGCGAATGCGTGTCCATCCCACACACTTCTCTTTAGTACTGATTTCACGGTGAGAGGACTTTGTTTTAATCCTCGTGCGATTTTCTTTCGGCCACCCTTGTGCGACATTTAGTCGCTCTTAAACGTATCAATTTGACTTTCGATAATTTCGCATGACAAAAAAAGACGATGCAAAATTAAATATGTCGTAATTTGAATTTTTTAATGTGAAACTTTTTACACGAGTGGAAACAAATTTGTATAACTCGTAATAACCATAATAGTACATTATTAAACGGACTACAAACACCTATAGTTGTTCATGTATTTAATATAAAATTCGTATTAAGTGGAGAGGTAATTAGCAAATATAAACCTGTAGACATACTTGAAGAGCGAGCTCACAATTTAAGCTAAAATTGAAATTACTCCGTCCCGTGAAATAAAAGCTGAATATAACAATGCGAAGAAGAGCCAACAGAGCAGAATATTTTTGCCGCGTCCTTGTTAAAAATAAAATTACGTAAAAGAATGTAATATTGTAATGAAAAACACTTTTTTATTTCATCTGTATTTTTACTTTTGAAAGTTCGATGTACCACATTTTTATCATTTCATTTCAACAGTTAACAATGAAATACAACATAAAATCCAGAATTAGACGAACGCGTACCTCTCTCCGCGTTTGGTGCGGCAGTAACGTTTGTTTAAATCCTGACATAAAACATCCCGAAATCTCGGGGTCGCAGGCAGTCGGTAAAAAGGGCTGCAATTGAAAAAAGTGCAGAGGCGACGCGCAACCCCCGTAGCTGTCACGGGGTTAATAATTCGCGGCGGGGTGTCGATGGGCGTCGAGGAGACGTTTCGTTTTCCGTTTAGGAGCGCGCCGAGAGGTCGTAGGCGTCGCTATCCGAAGGAGATCGGTGGCGGAGCGGTTCCGTGGGCCGGGGCTTAGTCATTAAACACGTAGCCACCGTTTCAGCCGCGCGGGCTCCCCATTATTCCGAGAAGAGTTTGCGGAACGTGATCTCTCGTTTTCCGGCTCCTACCGAAAATGCCGGATGAATGGAGCGCGATTTCAAGGTGCGCGGAGAGCCTGAAAGCCCCCGTAAATACGGTTTTTCACGTCGTTTTCGGGCCGCAGGAAATTTGCCGAAAGGGCAGGAGGTCGGCTGGCGATGGAGCTATGGGGACAGGGACGGGGGGGGGGGGGGGGGGGGGGGGGGGG